>NC_056747.1:387940185-388222685 GCF_019279795.1 Protopterus annectens | reverse complement strand
CTCAGAGGGATTGGGATTTCTTTAAGTGTAGCATGTCCAACAGCTCTGGGTTTGACATAGCTTTGTATGTTAGGCAGAGATCGCCTCTGAGTAGGCGATATGCGACGGAGTAAAGCTGGAGTTTTTTGAGATGGTCTGCGTAAGGCATCTGTTTGAGGCCAGTAATCTTCTTTGTGAGATATTTTTGCGGCCTTTCCAGTTGTTGTAGATGTCTTGTGAGGTACATACCAAAAGGGGCGTTGTACTCTATAATGGGTCTAATGAGTGATGAGTAGAGGGGAACAATGACTTCTTTTTTTCCGGATGAGAAACCTTTTGTGATGAGGTGTGCCACGTAGAAGGATTTCCTGACCACTTTGGCGATGTGATTATCAAAGGAGAGACTACTGTCCACCTGTGTCCCAAGGTCTCTTATCACACTTTCGGTGTTAAGTAGACTACCACCTATGTGGTAGTTCATGGGTACAGAATTTTTACCAAAGGGGATGACAATGCACTTTTTGGCATTGAGCTTGAGACCATGTCTTTGACACCAGGCATCTGTCTCAGTGAGGCCCTTTTGTAGGATGTCCACATCGTTAGGAGTTTCAATTATGGCTCCTAGTTTGCAGTCATCTGTGAATTTAGTTAGCCAAAGACCTTCTGTGTTAGCCTGTACTTCAGAGAAGTAGATACCAAACAGGAGAGGACCCAGGACTGAACCCTGTGGTACTCCACTTGTCACTGGTCTGAAGTCTGATTTGGAGTCTGCTACTTTCACAGTGTGGGTTCTTTCAGTAAGCCAGTTGGCAACCCATCTTGTGACAAAGGGATTTATACCTAGTTTAGTGAGTTTATCTATAATTCCAGAGTGGGGGATGGTGTTGAATGCCTTGGCGAGATCTAGATAGGCTGTGTGAACCACCTTACCCTCATCTATGGCTTTGGTGACTACTTCAAAGAAGTCTATCAGGTTTAGGAGACATGATCTGCCTTTTACAAACCCAAACTGTGTAGGGTCCAGGGTTTGGAGATCACCAATGTCTTTGTTTATGAGTTCCATGATGATACGTTCCATGGCCTTGCAGACGAGGCTTGTCAGGCAAATGGGGCGGTAGTTCCCAGGGTTTGTTGTGGCCCCCCCCTTTGTGGAGTGGGATAACTGTTGCGGTGCGCCATTCAATGGGCACAAAGCCTGAGGTGAGGCTATGATTGAACATGGTACTTAGGTGGGGTGCCAGTTCATTCTGTAGTTCATGTAGAAGGCAGCCTGGGATGTTGTCAGGTCCCATGGATGCTGTGTTCTTGGCTTTAGAGAGTGAAGTTTTTACATGTGCAGCCATGATTACAGGATCTTTGCATTCTTCCGGTATAAAGATGGGCCTTTTAGGGGGTGAGAGGGGGGTAAAGTTAGCACTGAACCTATCTGCCAGGATGTTGGCAATATCAGTTGGTTCTCTATATTTAGTGTCATTGTGCTGTAACTCAGAGCAGCTCTGAGTGCTGCCATTGAGATTTTTGACATAGCTATAGAATGCTTTGTGGTTGTCTTTAGAATCAGTGGCAATTTTGTTTTCATAACTAGCTTTGGAGGATTTTATGAGGGATCTCAGCTTCTTACTGAGGCTGACCAGGGAGTTCCTCCAATCGTGGGATTTTACTTTTTTGCAACAGTTTCTTTCTTCTGTTGTAGAGTTTGTTTATGGCAGAAGACCACCAGATTGGCTTCCTTTTTTTGGAGGATAGCATCTTGGTTCTGTTAGGGATAGCACGATCCATGCACTTGTGTAAGTGCTTATAAAGTGCATTTGTGTAGGATTCAGCAGTCATATCTCTATTGTCCATCTGCATGGGTGTCATGAAGTTTGCCACTGCTGTCTTAAGAAGCATTATTGTTACAAGTACTGGTATTGTCATCAGAGACTATGTCTGCACCATAATCCCTTTTTGAAAGATGTCACAAGGAAACTATATTGGACATAGTACAGTAAGACTTCTTCATTCTACAGTTATGTTTGTTTAGGAAGAAAAAACAATGAATACAAACTACTTACATGAATGAAGTTATGTATTTCAGTCACTGGAAATACATGAGAACTAAAAAACATAGCTTGAATTCTGCCATCACCTCTTGAACCCTCTGAAAATGAGCTAATCGCCTATGTTTCTGCTCACTACTTCAGTTTAGTCTACTCACCGTGAAATTAAAAAACAAAAAGGTTCCTTAGCACATCAGATATTTAGTGTAAACAGAGAGGCATAAATAACTGAAATGTCATTTTTTGTTATAGTTCCTTCAGTCTGGAAAGAAACATGCCATTTAAGGGTCGTCAGTAATTTGAAAATGTTTCTGTTTGTTTTTTTCTGTTGTACTTTTTTCCCCCCAGAAATTTCACTCAGGACTTACAGACTGAGATGTATTGTCTCACTCTCAGCAGTGTCCTGGGAATGAGTTTCACCACCAGCAAGCCATTCGTGTTACATGTTTGACAAATTACAAATAATCCTGAGATGAAACAATATACAAATGATCTGAATAAGAGCAAATGCAGCAGGTATCCCTTATACAAGCATACCAAGGGCTTAAATTGTTTATAAATGATCTGTGGAACTGGATGGGATGGAAAGTGTTGCATTTTTTTTACCTGGGGTAGATAGCTGGTCATATCTTGGGTCTAACTCTTCAGTTCAAAATGCATTGACTGACTTTCCTTGAGTAAACAGAGCAAGAATTAGTTAACTGCCTAGCCACGTCAGAGAATACCTGTACATATTCTATAAATTAAGACGTATAAGTTGGAGTTATTGAAGGAAATATGATTTCCTTTCCTCTTGTGTGAATGTTGTATCAGTTATAAAATTATGTTCTCTCTGGAAGATGTACTGTGACTTAGCTAATTTGGTTGAAAGCCTGTGTGCAGCATTATACTCTGTAGTGATTCAGCTACAGACAACCTCCATTTAGTGTACTTATAATCTGATCAGCAATGCTGGAATGGCCTGTTTCATTTATACAAGTGTTACATAATTATTTTTATGATGATTAAAAGTGGTAGAGTTAATTAAAAAAGGTCCTAGGTGAAAATGGTAGTATGATTTTAAGTTTTGCAGTTCACCAACTGTGAATTAAGTATTTAGCTTATTCTTTTTGCCCAACATGAAAAAAAGAAACAAAAACACTACTCTTAGAAATTCTTGTTTAGTGGCTTTCAACAAAGTCCCAAATGCATACAAATGACAAGTACAGAAGAATGACAGACATTTGGTTTGTGGTATTCATGGCTGGAGCACCTTTTGTGATGTTCTCCCTACATCCATCTCAATTTTCACCAAGGGGTGTAATTTTCTCCCACATTCTTAAGACATGCATTTAGGTGAACTGATGATGTCACATACTGCTCTTAGGTTTGTGTGCAGCTTGTGTATAAGTATGCATGTATCCGGCAAAGGACTGGCATCTAATCCAGGATTAGATGCTGGCTATGAAAACCAGTGGAATGTACATACCTGTACAGATGAAATATCAGTGGCGCAAAAGGTAGCACACTTGCTTTTGGTACAGAAGGTGGTGGTTTCTATTCCAACACCAGGTAGATGGAATGCTGACATTGTGGGGGGGGGGTTCACTCCTGAGTGTGCTGTCGTTTGGATAAGACATTAAACCAAAGCCCCATCTGCTTGAGTTGGTGGCAACTCAGGGTGATGTAAAAGATTCAATGGCACTTATTAAAAAGAGCAAGGGTTCTTCATATAAAAAAAAACTTTTATTTACAACATATTTACACATACATACAAATGTACAAATGTATAGATATCCAAATATACTTACAAATATTCATAATTTTCTTTACAATCCTATAAAACTTTCATCCCTATTAGACCCCACTCCTTTTTCCTTAATCACCATCTGATTTTACTTAATATTATGGCTAAAATCCATTTACCATTAAACATAATTTCATTTATTCCTTCATTCCATATAACCTATATAACATAAAATAACTTATCTATTCTTTTAACATATTCTATACTTCTCGTCTTCTAATATCCACATTTAATCATATCCATGTTTATTTTAGCCACTTCTTTTATATCTTTGAAACAAATCTTCTTTACATAGTTTTCCCCATAACTTTTTTACTTCTTTACATTTTAAAAGTACATGTTCAGTAATTGTTCTTGACAATGTAAACATATTCTATCAGTTTTCTTTTTATGTTGTGTATTTCCTTTAACTGGTAATTTATCTATTACCAATCTCCACAAAAACATCTTGACATTCTGCTTTCTGATTACATCATTTGCTTCTTATTTTTATAGCTTTAATTTTTTTTCATCGGTTAGATTTTCCCATGGTTTTACATAGTAATGTTTTATCATTACATTCCTATACCATACTTTCCTTTGTTTTCTATATTTCCAATTTTTATTTTCCACAAAAATATTTTTTCTTGGTAATATTTTATTTCTACGCTTTTATACTCTTTTTCTACCATACCCCAACACTTATCATACTTATGTTTGTACAATTTTACTACTAATCTCTCATTGTTTTCATTTATCTACTTTAACACTTTGTACAAATTTAATGAAGCAGCGTATACATCTGGGTTAATTAACCCTAAACCTCCTTCCTCTTTATTTACATATAAAATTCCTCTTTTTACTGGGATCAGTTTAGAACCTGATATAAATGAAAAAAATTATCATCAATAATTCTTTTTTAAACACTGTTGGCAACATAAATAAACTTGCTAAGTATGCTATTTCCCCACCTGTACTGAATTTATCAAATAAACCTTTTTTTCTGAATGATAATTAATAAGTTCTCCAGAAAAGACAAGTTTGTTTTATTTCTTCTATTGTTTTTTTCCCCCTTTGAATTTTACTTACATTTTTATTCCCAAATGTCATCCCTAATGCAGAACTTTCATTCATTATAAAGTATACACCCCCCATCTTTACTACATCACCTAAACCTTTACTTTTCTCTTTATTTAAAGCCATCCCTATAACATCTAGACACTCATTTGTGAAAATCATGATTTTTTTTATCCAAATTTTGTTTTTGAAATTATAATTGCATATGTTAACAGAAATGGAATTTTTAACTCTCAGGTGTCATACACCCAAGACCTCCTGCATTTTGTAATTTGTTTTACATACTATCACATTTATAACTAATAAAAAGAGTATACAACTCAATGGGCATACCTGTCATACCACTCTTCATATGCACCTCCAAGCTTAATTAGCCATTTCTAAGCATTTTTACTGTATTGCTACTATACGCTGACATACATAATTTCCTATCTTTTTCATTTATATTATATTCTTTCATTATTCCCCATAAGATTCCATGTCCAGTTGAATCAAATGCCTTATTAAGGCCTTCTTTCATGATTCAAACATTTTATTTTTTTATTTTTTTTGTTTTTATTTTTCTTGATTTCTTTCATATAATTCTTTTTCTTTCTCAAAGTACTTTCTATCATTATGTATTAAATCTTCCAATGCATATGTTCTTTATTATGTTTCTTCCTCTACTTTTCTTATATCATATTGCCACTGTAAAAAATATTTGTATGGTGTTCTTTATATATCATCCACCATTCAGACCAATTTTTATAAATGTTCTCATAGGAATATGATCTCTACATAACTGTATTACTAATCTCTTTCCTTCTTCATTACATGCTTCTTATTTTCTATTCATTATAATGTCACAATTTCTCTATCATTAATAATTCTTGACAACTCTTCTCCTTTATACTATATATACAACCTTCTGTAGTATTTTCCATTGTAGTTTCAAATGTCTTTTCTATTATTTTCATAAAGATCTTATATTAAATACTATGATCTCCATTTTTTTTAATTGTCATCTGTCTTCCTTCTTCCATATAAATGTAAGTATTGTACTACCTAGTTCTTTATATATAAAACCTTAATTTTACCCATTCATTCAAAATCATTAAAGAATATTTTTTGTCAATCCCTTGCATTTTCATACATTTCATACCCTATTCCATCTGGTCCCTCAGGTGAATCTATATTTACTTGTACTAATATTTATCTAGATCATATAAAGAAATCTTTTTCTGTTAACTTTTTTACTATGTTTTTGTACTGCCTTCTTTCTTCTTTAAACATTTCTTATGCATGTTGTACTACACTATTCATAATCTTTTCTTGAGTTCGTTATATTTCTTTCTTTTACATTTTCACATTTTTTATTTCTCATTGCACTACCATCTTCCTTTACTAATCTGCCTATGTAACCTAATAATTCTCTTTTTCCTTGTAAAAAATCTTTGCTGATATAAGAATTACTGTATTTTTCTTGATTTCGTTCATATAATTAATTTTCCTTCTCAAAGTACTTTCTATCATTATGTTCTAAATCTTCCAATGCATCATATGTTCATTTACAGTTTTCATCTCTACTTTCCTCACATTGTATTTCATATCTATAATTGTTAATCTTCCCATTTTTGCTAAAGTTACATGTAATATCTTTACTGTATTTCTACAGAGTATGACTATTCCAGAACATCTCTTATTTACCAAAATATAGATTATCTTCCTCCCCATAGTTTGTCTGCTTTTGATCTTTCTTTCTTTGTTAAAAATCTTGCATCTCCTAATATAATTATATCTACATCATATGTATTACACCAATCCAAAATTTCTGTTCTTATTATATTCTTAATACTATTCACGTTTACAGAAAGCACTCTAAAATTTTTGTTTTCCCTTTTCTTTAGATTCATGGTTTCATAAGTTCATAGCTAATTACTAGACTAGCTACCTTAATGGGCCATTCTAAGTCTTGCCAATTTCCCTTCAAAAGGTGAGAATGAAACATTGCATTGTGTCTGTGAGTCAAACACGTTAACCATTATACCAATCACCAGCCATTAGCTGCATATATTCTTTTTCATCCATTTCCCTTCTCTTTTCTTTTATACTTGTCCCTTTAAATTTTATTTTCCTGTCTTTTACCTTTTTACCAATATAATTATTTTTTTCTTTGACTATCTCCCAATGTATGTCTTTTCCAACACTTATTTCATTGCCTTCTTCTATGTCCTCTTTATTTTTTTTTTCTCATCTAATTTTTCTTCTGTTTCTACCATTTCTAAAATTTCTTCTCTTTGTTCATTTTTGTCTCTTTCTTTTTCCTTATTCTTCCCCAAGAAAATGTTCCATTGAAAAAACAGTCACAAATATAATGTCACAAAATGTCTCTTTGTTAATAAGAATAAATGCTTTTACCTCCATGTGCTTTTACACCAAAAGTAGCTATTAAATGGTCCTGCACTTCATACTATTTATTTGTCAACTTTACTTTGAATCCTTACTGTGTACTTCCAGTTTTCATTTTCTTCTGCCTTTTTCTTTGCTGCTACTCCCCTTTTACCTACTTTTAATTTGTCTGCATACGTTTCTTTCCCATCTTACTGCGATTTTTTTAGAATTGTCTCTGCATCCTCATTTTGTATTTTCTCCATAGTGTCCCCCCAGGAAACATCTCCTTCATTTCCTGTCTCATTCTGTATCACCATTTCTTTAAGTATATTATCCTGCAACCCTCCTGAATGGATACTTATAATTATACATCGATCATTTGTGGACTCATCTACATCAAACAGATTTCTTTGTAACATCTCCGAATCCTGCGTGTATTTTCTGATCTCGATATTGGCTTTCTCCACCATTTCTCTAACCACTCCATATCTCCTTCTCTCTCCATCTGCTTCTGTGTTTCCCTGTGCCACCTTTGCACTTGGAATGAAATACAACAGCAACAAGTAGGAGAAGTTCCCCAATGCCCTTGCCAAATTTCTCCTAGTAGTATAAGTACCACCTTGGGTCTCTCCTGAAAAGAGGTTAGTAGTCTAGTGGGACTAACCTGGTCATTAAAGGATAAATAAGTAAATGTAGATTTATATTTGTACTTCCAATCTAAATATGTTTTACTGTTTATTTATGCATTTTTTGTTTGTTGACTAGGTATGTCCTTGGACCATTTTTACCCATGAACGAGGCAAAGGTAGAATTACACATAGAAAACTCCCACCCCCTCTTTCTATATGTATATGTAAATACATATGTACTTACATACATGCATGCAAACATACATACATACATACGCAGTGTGTACATATTCCAAAATTTTAAGTATGAATGTACCTCTAGAGTCCACTGTTTGCATACTGACCACTGGTAAACCAGAGATTGGCTTTGTAAATTTCTGTGAGCTGGGCCCCACTGAATACACTGCTGAATAACAACACTGTAGAAGGCAGCCTAGTATACCATCTAAAATAGAACTGCATGGTGTGGTCATTATAACTGGACTGCACTGCATTAGCTGCACAATGTGAAAAATGATTAAGAATGAAGAAAACCAGTACAATACAAAAGTACATGAAACATGTTTATGTTGATGTACATTGTCAACTGTTTTCTCCAAGGCGTTTTTGGCATTTACAAACATAGTATATAATACACAGGCAATATAAAATATATTTGTAAACACTCTGTAATAAAAATATACTATAAAAAATTAAAACATGTAAAACAGTGTCACTTAAAGTAATGTGCCCATTCTTTCGAGAGTGGCAGACAAAATTGGCAGATGACTTTCTGATGTTTTTATGTAGGGAGGCGCGAATCAAAATCTACCTCATCTGTTATTTGTGAGGACTGTGTGTATATCCATTAAGTAATACAACTAACATTGAGATTGCCAAACCTTGGCGGCAGCTATAAAACCTTCAGAGATTTTTTTTGTTTTTGTTCACTGGGTCCTGTACCAACAAACATACCTTTAGTCTTCTTTTGTTAATAAGTAGGTGTTTGGTCAGAAACTATTCAATCAGAGCAGACACATTAACTTTTAGGGTACTATGAATGAGTGACACTGACAAAGAGGGGGTCTTTGAGATTACAAAATCATGTGCATACAGTGCTGTACTCCATCATGGATGAAGGGGGCCAAAGCTGCTTGCCTGCTGCAAAGGCTATAAAACAGGAATTGTAAAACAGAGCCCTGAGGGATCACAGCTTAACTACAAAGGGCTGGTTAGTATGAGCAGTTTTCAGGAACTGTTGTCATAACCCCCCTCTGTAAGATATAGCTAATTTATAGATTATGGTGTCATTTCCTGTGCTGTACTTCCCACAAGAGTGGGATGTGTGAGTAGGTAGGAGATGAATTTGGGTATTTAGACGGACTGCCTAATATCAAGAAAGTACATTTGGATAGGGTGAGCAAAATGTACAAGCTTCTTTTATGTATATATATGTTTATGTCTTTTAAGACCATGTATCTATAGCAATTAGACTACACTCTTTCACTCTTATAGTCTTGCAAAATGAATCATCTTCATTGGCAATTACTAGGCTAAAGACCCCAAGGGGGGTCTTTTTAAGCCTAGACATGCTTTCCAATGTAAAAATCAAATTTGTGCCTGTAAGGTAAAAACCTTTAACTAATATGCCATCCTCCAACCCCCAAATGTAGAGAACCCCTTCTCCTTTCAATAGGTGCTGTGAGATCTTTTACATCCACCTGATCTAGTACCAACTCAGATGGGACCTTGGTTTAACACACCCTCATAAAAATAGCACCCCCCCCTTATGCTGCACTGTAATATCAGCAATCAATCTGTGTGGTGCAGGACTAGTCTTCTGCACCAAAGGTGAGTGGCTACCTGTTGCACCATTGACACTGACGATGTGCCACTGCCACTGGGAATGAGGACTGGCACATATTGGAGAGTAACTCAGGTAAGTGAAGGTGTGTGTGTGTGTGTGTGTGTGTGTGTGTGTGTGTGTGTGTGTGTGTGTGTGTGTGTGTGTGTGTGTGTGTGTGTGTGCGTGTGTGTGTATGTGTGTGTGTACATTTGTGTGTCTGTATGCCTGTGCATGTGTGATATGATGTTGTGGATGTTAACTAGTTGCTGGGATTGGGATTGAGGAAATAATCTTAAAAATACTCTAGTAGATTTAAAGTGGCTTAGAAAAACATATTCTTTTCTCACGTGACAAATCTTTCCAGTTCTCTGTTTAAATTTTTTTTTATATATTTTCTGTTTTTCTTGTACAAAATCTGCTGGGCAGCTGTATAACTTATAAGCATTGTGCGCTGACCCTTATTCTTATAAGAAGACTACATTACCCATCAGGTAGAGTCCTAGAGCTGGTGTACTGTTTGTATAAGATGCATGATGGATCCTAGATATGCTGATGACAAGAAGATTCTGATTCATGGGCAGAATCACACATACTGCAGTCTGTGCATGTGCACAGCATGGGGAAATACATGCTCAGTTCAGTGTACAATCGCACAGTGCTGTTACATGGAGCTCGACAGCCAGGCTGGCAAGGGTACATTACATGGCAGACTGTGCACCCAGTGTATCATGAAGTATGTTGTGTGCTTGTTGGGGGAAGGATGCTTCTTAAATAATCATCATGAGAGAAGGGAGGAATTCTGATGGAAAGCATTATAGTGAAGGTTTAAATCTACATACTGGAGTGAAATTGGACAGCTACTCATTAAGGTGCAGGGGTATTTAGAATGTAAGCATTTGTGGCCAAATAAATGTGCGCACACACACACACACACACACACACACACACACACACACACACACACACAGAGCTGTATGTTCATAAGCATGTGTATATCTGTGTTGGTGGGACGTGGGTCTGGTAGTGTTTACATGAGTAAGCAAGAATCCCTGATAGACAGGAATGGGTTATGTAATTCTTTAATAGAAAATTTGACTGAGCATCTCGGTATCCATTTTTGCATTGCGAGCAACACATACATCTCATTAGGAACTTGTGTGATGTCACTGAGCGGCTGTGTTTCTATGGCCTGTTGACCTTTGCTACAGGAACAGCATCCAACAGCTGCACAGTAGAATAAAACTACAGAGCAGATGTATTCTAGCAAAAGTGGGTTTGAGTTGCATGAATGCAAGTTACATTTGTTAAAGTTTCACCTAGTCTGAGACGAGACATATATGTAGAGTTGTATACATATATGCCTGGCCACAATCTGTGCACAACAATATGTGTACACATCTTTGTGTGAGCTTACATTTGTGGAGCCCTATATAACTGTGAATAGCCTTGAAGCTGAGGCAGTGTTATAATGACACTAGAAGTCATTGTGCCCTGTTTTCGCTTTTGGTTGGGCAATCTAACACAGCTGGCAAACAACCACAGGAGTGTTGCATTTCCATGTTAGATGATCTTGTTGACTCCTAGACCTGTCTTTGAACTGCAGTAACACTGTTTTCATATGCTTCTGATCATTTTCTTACCTTCTGTGCCCCACAGGATGACGCACTAATATTGATTGGATCCAGACCTAATGCAGTTTCTAGTGAACAATGTTTGGTTGTTTCTTTGCATTTTCGATAGTATTAGTCCTATGCCTGGTATCTCATGTTTGGGGTTTATAACAGGTACAGGTATCAGCTGTTTCAAAGGCTGTAACACTACTACTGCAGTTACATGAGAGGAAGATATTGATGTTATTTAACAGAGCTTATTGTTTAGCAAAAAGTGTATATTCAGGGCAAATGTGCCTTATTTTAGAGCAAGAAGACTGTGCTTCCTTAAACTGAAAAAGGACATGCAAAGCAGACGTTTGGAGCGAAGGTGATTTCTAAACATGACAGGTGGCTGAAAGTAAATATTGTTTCAGATTAAAAAAGGAAATGCATAAGTTGTTATTTACAGCTCAGTTGGGGGTTACATCTAATCATGGTAATGTGGTAGGCAAAGTAATAAACAGCTGTGCAGGCCAATCTCTGTCAGGTGAATGGGTGTGTCACATCCCTGTAGGAGGACTGTTGCATCAGGGAAAAGCTGTAAATCCAAACAAGATAACGAGGATTGTGTTGTTAGCTAATTAAAGCCTCACAAGTGCGAAGCCTTTGGAAAAGCTGATGAGAGCCGTGGGGAGCAAGAATCAAACACTGATTGTTTGGGGGGGCTGCCTTATGATGAAATCTATTGACTGGGCACTAGCTCTATCTAAATGTTGCATTTGAGGGTATCTAGACAGCCACTGTGGCAAACTTGAATGCGGAGGGAGCACTTTTGCAGGAATTGTGTCATTTGTAGATTTGTCAGGAATCATTCTACCATCTTTTTAGATGCGTTAATCAACTATATTGAGGTGTAAACACTTTTTAATTATCTACTTATGCATTTCAGAAATTTCAGATTGCTTTACTGATCTGTCTGCAGCTTCAGGCTTGAAAAGAATATAGTCTGGTTAACATGTAAAGCTGTAAAGAGCATCTTTGGAAGACAGAAATCAAAATGGAGTCTGGAACAAAATCTGTCCTTGTGTATACTCTAGTGTTCAGTGTCATTTAACAAATATTAAACTGTGAAGTCCTCTCCACATTCCTGCTCCAATGTCCAATGTCATTTAACAAATATTAAACTGTAAAGTCCTCTCCACATTCCTGCTCCAATGTCCAATGTCATTTAACAAATATTAAAACATACAGTCCTATTTTCTATTTACTTTTTTTTTTAATTACAAAATGGTAACAGTATTACCACTACCATTATGAAGTTCAAAACTCTGCACATGAGCATTTAAAGCATGTGTATCACAATAAGACACCAAGATTTTAAATATGGGTGTGTGTGTGCGTGTGTGTATGTATATATATATATATATATATATATATATATATATATATATATGTGTGTGTGTGTGTGTGTATATGGGTCTACTTCAAACAAATGAAAGACTTCTTACGCAAAGACAACATCACCAAAACTTCAGTTTAACAAGTGAGCACATTGTCTGAACTTTTCCCACAGTAAGTAACCATTTGACCAACATGTAAGAACAAATACACTGCACTATCTCCAACACACCCAAGTGGGGGGCTATACCTCACACACCCCAGTTTGCAGGGCTGCACCCCCATCCCCCAACTAAATGTACCAACTCTGGGGTCGAACTATAGTGGGGAAAAGGGCACTACTTTACATGGTTGATCTTTCAGAAAACCAAAGATCATATGGCTGAGACCATATGATCGACTTTTGAAATGTCGTTCATGTAAAAAAAAAAAAAAAAAAAAAAAAAAACCACGACAATCACCACCTTCACATTGCTAGCCCCCCTCCCGGAACTTAAATATACCAACTCCGAGATCGCACTACAGTGCAGAAGACAGAAATCTTTCCATTCCGCACTGTATGGAGATGCCCGTTCCGCATGGTCAACATTTCAATATATATAATTTGTACAGTGAGTAAAACAATGAAAACATTTACTGTATACATGGTGGCACCTATATATAATTCTATAGCTGGCCATCATCTCTAATA
The DNA here is from genome assembly GCF_019279795.1 of Protopterus annectens. Classification (NCBI taxonomy): domain Eukaryota; kingdom Metazoa; phylum Chordata; order Ceratodontiformes; family Protopteridae; genus Protopterus; species Protopterus annectens. The sequence goes on along the minus strand of NC_056747.1, from coordinate 388,209,320 downwards.
AAAGAGCATTTGGAATTTTTAAACAGGTGTTCATTTACTTTTGAATGCTTTGAGTGTCTCTTGCTGTCTCACTTCTTCTGGTAAGTGATTCCGAGCTACAGGACCTAGTTTACAAAAGGGTCTTTTACCTCTAAAGGTTTTAAAATGTGATCTAGTGTGTGTGTGTGTGTGTGTGTGTGTGTGTGTGTGTGTGTGTGTCTGTGTGTGTGTGTGTAGTTTGGTTGTTTAATTTGCAGATGTTCTTCGTGTTTCACTGTTGCAGTCATCACATTTGGGTTATCCCTGCCAGGGTAGCACTTGGCCGCCCCGAATACCAGAGGCTTAGTATTTCTGCGTCGGTTGCTGTCACTTGAGGACTGACGTCAGGTCATCAGTAGTATAAAGTAAGCTAGCCAATGCCATTACATCAGTCTTTCTTGCCATGGAGCCTGAAGCAGAAGCAGCTCGCATGAGTGCCGGTTGGCCGCTACCTGAGTTTTCATCTACCAAACTGAAGTTAAAGTCTTCTAAAGCTAAGTACCCCATTTGGGATCCTTTTTTCTTGCACTAACCGATGTCAGAAAAAGTTAATAATTGTCTCACCTGTGGAAAGCAAATACCACACCGAGACTTCCACTCTTACTGCATCACTTGTTTAGGCCCAGACCACAATGTCCATCGCTGTCGCTTCTGTGCTTTGTTCAACACCAGAACTATCTGTCGTTGGGCCCTTATTGTAGCCAGATATTTTTGCTTAAAGTCTTTGAATTCCGATATGGCTTTGGTAAGCCATTAGACAGCAGATCTTCTAAAAAATGTAAAGATAAAGACAGAGACAGACCGCACAGGTCCAAACCTACCGACGACGCTTCCGTTAAGCTAGTCGTCAGTTCTCCGGTACTCAGTGAGGCACTTTTGCAGCCCCTGATGCCTGCTTCTTTTGATTTGCAGGGTGCTACCAAGACCCTTTTGGAGTCTGGTATGCCGCAAAATTCTTCTTCCACTAAGGATCCGGCAGTTTTCTCTACCTTGGATGGGTCTGGAGCCGCTGAGCAAGCACCGGCTTCCAAGGAATCCTTCGCACTACTGAATCTCGACACAAACAGATGTCTTCTTTTGTGACTACCAGTCTTTCAAAAACAACAGAGTTTCTTAGGCCCAGGGTACAAACCACACCCAAGAAACTGACAACCCACTCTCAGACCTGCTACTTTGCCTCAGACTCAAATGCTTAAAATGGCGGAAGACCTTATCATGCTGATCAGGGGAAGCCAAGCTACCCCCTCCAAAAGGAAAAGAGATCTGTCCCCTCTAGTTTTGTCTGAACAAGAGTCAGATGAATCTGATGCTTCTGAATATGCAGACATGCAACCCCTCTCCATCTTCTGATGCAGAGGATTCCATTCCTTCAGCCTCTCCCCCAGAGGATTTTTCCTTTGGGGAAACCCTGCATACTTTAAGGGAGCATTTCCAATGGGAGAGTCAGGACTTCCCTCAGTCTAAAAAGGGACTCAGGGAATTCCTGGATCTTCCACAACACAGACCCCTGGCCATCTCCCCAATCCTGGATGTTGTGGAGGATGTTTCCCTTGAATCCAGCTTGACTCCTGATGCCCTACCTCCTGCTCCCAGAAAACCAGACAGGTACTACAGAGTCCCTGACTCACACAAATATCTTTTTAAAAATCCTACAGCTGACCTTGAGGTCATTTCTCATGGGCCAAAAGGGATTAAAGCAACCTCTTCTAAGAATCCCACCCCCTCAGACAGTGATTCCTGAGCATTGGACAGATGGAGTAATAAAGTATACACCTCAGCTACTGTTGCTATCAGGGCACTAAATTGTCAGTTCCATAGGCTGAAATTTCAGCAACATACCTTGGAACTCCTTAAACAAAAAATGTCTTCCTTTCCTGCTTGGGCAGAATCTAAAGATTTACAAGAGTTAATGCATTCTGCAAGACAAGTAACTAAACACACCTTGCACTGTAGTTTTGACACGCTAGAAGCTTATTGCAGGGCAGCAGTCCCTGAATCTGTCATTAGAAGGCATGTATGGCTTAAGGAACAGCCCCTGCCAGACCATGTCAAATCTAAATTGTTGGATGCCCCCTTGCGCAAAGATAACTTATTTGGCACTAAGGCAGAAGAGGTCTTAAAAAAGATGGAAGAAAAAGCAGAATCTATGCAAACAGTTAAGGATTTTTTGCAGGATCAGCAGGCATTGTCCCTCCAAACACTTTTCCTTTCCTGCTCCCAGTAAACCAGCCCAGCCTAGACCCCGTGGAAGCAGACCCCCCCCCCCCCAGACAGCAGCCACAGGGAATGCAGAGATCTAAGCAGTGGACTACCTCCACTTCAAAACCAGGGAGTTCTAAGCCAACTCCTTATGGTAAGAACTCACAATGACTCACCTCCTCCCACTGCCCACCTTCACTTACCCCTAGGAGGAAAACTCTCTTTTCACTTAAGCACCTGAGTCACCATTACCAAGGACCACTGGGTTCTGAACATTGTATCTCAGGGATACAAATTTTCCTTCCACACCCTTCCAACCCCTAAAGGGTTCCCAGATCTACCTCCAAATCAGTGGGCAGAGGCTCAAGAGCAATTCCTTTCCCTGCTCTCTATGGGGGCAGTAGAGCCCATTCCTGCAGAACAGATAGGCCAAGGTTTCTACTCCAGACTATTTCTGATACCCAGAAAAGAGGGCACATGGCGCCCCATCCACGAGCTATCCATTCTAAACACCTTCCTGGTGATCTAGAATTCAAAATGCTCACTCTCCAGCAGCTGCTACCCATGCTCTCCAAGGACGCTTGGCTAGCCACCCTAGATCTAAAAGAGGCCTACCTCCACATTCCTATCAGGGAATCATGCAGGAAATATCTCCGCTTCAGGGCAGGATCTCAACATTTTCATTCTCTGTGCTTCCCTTTGGCTTATCTACTGCTCCCAGAGTTTTCACAAAATGTCTGGCTCCAGCCATTGCCTTTTGCAGACAAAGAAATATTCAGATTTACTCATACTTAGACGACTGCCTTATTCAGGCAGACAGCCAGGAAAAGCTGCTCAAGCACCTGGCCTTTTAAAGAACCTCCTAACCTCTCTAGGGTACACAATCAATGAAAAGAAATCCAAGCAGATGCCTACCCAAAGGATAATCTTCCTGGGAGCAAGTCTGGACACAGCATCCCAGATGGCATACCTTACACCAGAGAAACAAATTTTCCTGACAACCTTCTTCTCTCAACTAGCTACCAGGCCCCAGCTAACTGCAAGGAAGATTCTGCAAGCTCTGGGTTTCATGGCATCTTGCATACTACTCATTCCATATGTCAGACTGCATATGAGGAAACTTCAATGGTACCTAAAGAGCCTTTGGTGTCAACACTATCAAGATCTGGAAACTCTTCTACCTATAATTCCTTGCCTCAGAAAAGATTTTCTTTGGTGGGCAACAACATGCTCCCTCAACAAGGGACTGCCTTTCTCACCACCCTCCGCTGCCCAGACCCTCACCACAGATTCATCAGACTATGCTTGGGGTGCACACCTGGACAGCAGGTGCATACAGGGCCAATGGAGCTCACAGCAAATCCCTCTGCACATCAATCAAAAAGAGATGATGGCTGCGCAGCATGCCTTGATAGCTTTCAAGCCCCTTCTCTCTCCATTGGCTCTCCTGATCAAAACAGACAACACCACTGTGATGTGGTACATCAAGAAGCAGGGGGGGGGACTCGCTCCTACCCTCTATGCTGGCTGGCCATGACCCTTTGGCACACAGTCTCTGCCATGCAACTACACCTGTTAGCACAATTCCTACTAGGGTCTCTGAACTCTCTGGCAGACCAATTAAGCAGAAATCTTCTGGACCCACATGAGTGGCAACTCAACAGAAGTACCTTTACCCTAATAACGCAGAAATGGGGAACCCCGAAGGTTGACCTCTTTGCCTCCCACACCAACCATCAGCTCAGCAAATTCTGCACCAGGGAGCATCACTGCATGGCTTGGAAAGTGGATGCTCTGTCCTTCCCCTGGGTCAATCTATTGGTCTATGTCTTTCCTCCCCTACCTCTCATCCCAAGGGTATTGCTCAAAATAAGGAAGGAAAAAACAAGGACCATTATTATAGCTCCAGACTGACCCTGCCAACACTGGTACCCCTTGCTGTGCAGCCTGTCCCCGCTGCCTTCATGGCATCTTCCTCAGATTTCAAACCTCCTGACCCAGAAGGAAGGGGAATTCATGCATCCCCAATTGCAGACACTCATTTTGGCAGCTTGGCTATATTCCCTAACCCTGAACCAATCTGCCAACCTTAGTAAATGGGTTCTGGATGTTATCCATGAGGCCAGAAGAGTCTCTGAGCTGCAAGCACTCATGGCTGTGGAACCCTTCATAATCTTCCATGCAGACAGGGTATCCCTCAGAGCTAACCTTCCTTCATGCCCAAGATGGTCTCCAGTGTGGCTCAACCAATCCATTTATTTGCCCAACTTCTTTCCTAATCCCCAGAACAAGGGGGAAGATTATTCACTATCTAGATGTGTACAGACAGCTCAGATTCTATCTACACAGGACTAAATCCTTCAGAAAGTCTGACCAGTTGTTGGTTAGCTTTGCTACAGGAGCAGAAGGCAAAGCCATCTCCAAGCAAACCATTTCCAAATGGATAGCACACTGCATCCATTTCTGCTACAAACAGCATGGAAAGCCTCCCCCCAAGGGGGTCAGGACTTACGCCACCAAAGCAGTCTCCACCTCTGCAGCTTTTCTCAGAAGAGTCCCCCCCACCAGGGACATCCTGGAGATTGCCACCTGGACATCCTGGAGATTGCCACCTGGACATCTGTTCACACTTTTATCAAGCTTTACCACGTGCCTCTCTTCTCCAAATCCAGGGCAGGGTTTGCCTCTGCAGTTTTGCAGGGCATCCTAGCCAGCACCTAGTTTCCTTGACTGCCTCCGCCGATTTCCTCAGCTTTGGAAATCTACCCAAATGTGATGACTACAACAGTGAAACATGAAGAACATAGTACAGTTGTGTACACTTACCATAAATGTGGATGCTCGAGTGCATTCACTGTTGCAGTTCTGGTTTCCCTCCCTCCATCCCCCCTTTCTTCTCTCTCTCCTTTTGTTACCATTCTTCCTTGTTGTTCTCCTTTCCTTACAAGGGACATATTGGTATTTATTTTCCACTGGTGGAGTTCTTCCACCAGAGCCTGGCCTCCTACTTGGGGGCTCCTGACAGGTTAGGGCAAGAAAAACTGATGTAATGGCATTGGCTGCCTGTTTTTATACCCCTGACGACCTGAAGTCAGTCCTGGAGCGACAGCAACCAACACAGAAATACTAAGTCTCTGGAATTTGGGCCGACTGAGGGCTACTTGCAGTCAGATAACCCAAGTGTGATGGCTGCAACAGTGAATGCACTCGAATATCTACATTTATGGTAAGTGTACACAACTGTACTTTTTCTTTTGAGTGGAGGGCAATGCCTCAGTTTTTATTACTTTAAAGATATCTGTGCTAAACAGGTAAGTAGCTCTGTTTTTAACAGTTAGCCAGTTAAAGCACTCTGTAAGTAAGCTGTGGTGGGTATGGTACTCCGCAAGTACACAGATCTGTACATTTTATTAATGGTGCATTTTATGGATCTTAGAGCTTGACTGTAAGGTTGTAAATAGAAGGCTGCAGTGCATCTTTGGGTCCCCCTGATTCTGCTACTTTAAATACTCTTTAATTAAAGTGAGAAATAGACAATTTATGTTAACTTTCTAACTAAATGAAATGTTCATAGAAACATTGTTCATAAGAGGTGTGCTCTTTCAAAGGGCCAGTTATTGCCTGTCAAATGTGTTTCCTGGTTGAGTAACATTCATAACTATTCTAAAGCAAACTACACCGTATTAAGTGAAAGTTTGTCAAAATTAATGCCACTCCCAACAACGAATTCACAACAATTTATATGGAATTATTCAGAGAGACCCTGTACAACCATGTAAATGGCTGTGTAGAGGCTGCTGTACATACTAGAAGTAAGCCCAAAAATAACTCTAAAAATAAACCAGACTGGTGGAATCCTAACTTTAATAAGATATATAACAAAAGGAAAAAAAATCATCACTAAAATCAAGAACAGCAACTTCCATAATGACAGGAGCTCGCTAATTGAACTAAATAGGAAAAGTAAGAGAACTAATTAAGTCCAACAGGGCTAATTACGAGGTCAAGTTAGCTTCCCCAGCTAAGGCCAACCATAAGACCTAATACAGCTATGTCCAAAATCTCAAAGGCAGCACACACCAGTATGTGAAACTGGTAGTCATTGATGCCATGTTCACTGAGCAGAGTGACATAGCAAATTTGCTGGCTGACAAATAAATCTCAAACTTCAACCCCCCCCCCCCCCACTCCCCTCTATGAAATCCATACTTGCATATCCCACACACCCCAACTATTAACAGGGGAGCATGTCCTGGTGGCACTTGCTATGGCCAAAAATACAGCTCAGGATGCCTCCTAAATAGCAGCAAACATGACCTATCAGGACCACTTGAGTTACTTTTCAACTACAGGCTCAAAACAGGTTTTGTAACATGAGAATGGAGGACTACAATGGTTATCCCACTTCACAAGAGTGTGCCAACAACTGACCCCGGAAACTATAGACCTGGTAGTCTGACTAGTCTAATATGAAAAGCCATACAATGAATTATCATGGAAATGATCCACAATGACATAGGCAACCTTCAGCCACTGGACCCAACCCAGTTTGGCTTTATCATGGGAAGATCATGCATACTAACCCTGGTGGACTTCTTTGAGAAGGTCAACAAGGTAATGGATGAGGAAAAACAGTCCATACCACCTACCTGGACCTGGCTAAGGTGTCCAGTACAATACTCCTCTCTGGTATAGTTGACAAACTCACCAACTGACCTACATAAGTCACTAGATTGCCAGTTGTTTCACAGACAGGACCCAGCAAGTCAGGAGTGATACTACCTCCACTAAGAGATCACTTATGAGTCGGGCACCACAAAGCTCCATGCTGGGAACATTCCTGTTTGGCATTTACTTTTCAAAAGTAAACTCTAATAGCAAAGGCCTTTGGCTGACCAAGCTTGCAGATGACTGCAAAATGGGAGCTAGGCTGACCAAGTTCTCAGATGACTGCATAATGGGAGCTATCACAGATTCCCTCAGTGACACAGACATCTTACAAGATGGTCTAACACAGACAAATGACTGGTGCCAAATTCACGAACTAAAACCTAAAATGGCAACTTCATGGACCAAAACCTAAAATGGCTAGAAATGCATTATAGTGCCTTTTGGGAAAACTACCCCCAGTTTATTTACGACATCAATAAGATACCCAAAGAGCTGACCTAGTAGTCAGAGATCTTGGATCATATGTAGACAGTAATCTGGCCTTTGAACAATGTTTGGCCAAGGTATTAAGAAAATCATTCAGTGTCACCCAATTTATAAGTAAGGGTATGGTATCCAGGTCCAAGGAAGCCCTTATCATACTCATCACTAATTATAATGCCTCCTTTAGCATGTACCTGACCAAACATATGCAACAGATGGAACAACCACAAAGTCTCCTTGGCAGGAGAATCCAAGGTATAAACACATTGTCTTATACAGATCACCTTAAAGCCCTATCTCTATACTCTGTCTCCTACAGGTTACTGAGAGGTGAGGAGATCTATGCCTGGTATGCAAGGTACCTTTGAATCCAGCTCTGATGGACTTTTTGCACATCTGCAAAATGAACAGACTCAGAACTACTAGATCCAATTATTTAAATTTTGTTTGTGACATAAATAAGACATGCTGGCAAGACAGATATGCATCTCTGTCAGAGGATCCCCATGCTCTGGAACAGGGCCCCCATCCATGTGAAGCAGAGTCCATCCCTGATTCTATTTAAGCATAACCCTGACCAATGGATGGGAAATTGGAAATTCACCCCATGTCTGACCCCCCATGTCTCTGACAGACAGAGGTAGACAGTAATGCCCAAACTACCATACCACTTCACCACAAATCCTCTAGAAACTTCCTAACATATCCCTCCTAATAAACATACATAATACATAGGGGCATAATTGGGTTGGATTGCTCAGCTAGGTTTAGAAAGGCCTTGGTGGTCACTAGTCGGGTATAAAACAATAAACCTATGAACATGCATTTTCTGAAATATAAGAAGTAAGAAACTGTAATGTATGACCTTCTTTACTGATTGTAGTCCTCAGTGATTAACTAGAAAGTCAAAAGTTTTATGAGGGACAAGACAAAAATATGAAGCCAATTCAGGGACATCCCGCAGAGCTGAGAGTTAAGTTTCAGGACTGGATCCATGCTTTGTGTGTATTTTCTGTCAGTATAGTCTTTGTCTCCCCTGCCATCCTGAGTAAAACAAAGTGGGGTCTGGTGAATTTGTGAATGTTCCTTATAACTACTTTTTCCCCTGGCTGACAGTAGAACTTAGCATCTAAAGTCATATTCCCTGAATGAGCTGCATTTTGCGCAGCTCCATTTGGTTTCCAGAGCCTAATTAAGTACCCAGTGAATCAAAATAAGTCACTTAACCAGGCCAAAATTCATAGGCAACTGGCTCCAGAGTCTTACCTGCTTAACAAGGAAAAGTATTAATTTAGGAGCTTGGACTACTTTGTCAGATATGTCTGCTGTGTTATAACTTCTTCATAAGTTAGTACCCCAAACTAGTCCATTTAGTATCTGCTCTACAATTCTGCATGACAGACTTGAATCTCAAAAGCCTTTTTACGTATGAAACACAATTGAAAAAACAACACCTGAATAACAATGAACAGACAGCCAACTACCATCAGCTATGTTTGCATAAAGCAGCGAGAGATACACGGCTCAGACTAAATGAGAACTTACAAGTACTTTATTAGTGAACGTCTCAAAATCACAGAATAAACATTAGGTTAAGCGCTTTCATCTGCAGCAATGCAGACTTCTTCAGAACAATTACTTAGTATCAATCCACTTCATTTTAAAACCTTTTGGCGCCAAATATGCGCTACATATATTTAAAGTGCCAGTGCCTACTTTCATATGTTGTCATTCACAAGAAACAATAAACCTCCATCAGAGTCAACAAACCTCTATTGGTTCAATTGCATACACATAAATAATATATATAAAAATAAAACAATAAAATACAATAAAATTCATATAAAAATTCTAAAATCATTGTACTTCTAACTTGTTGACTTTGATGGAGATTTATTGTTTCTTGTGAATGACAACATATGAAAGTAGGCACTGGCACTTTAAATATATGTAGTGCATATTTGGCGCCAAAAAGTTTTAAAATGAAGTGGATTGATACTAAGTAATTGTTCTGAAGAAGTCTGCATTGCTGCAGATGAAAGCGCTTAACCTAATGTTTATTCTGTGATTTTGAGACGTTCACTAATAAAGTACTTGTAAGTTCTCGTTTAGTCCGAGCCGTGTATCTCTCGCTGCTTTATGCAAACATAGCTGACGGTAGTTGGCCATCTGTTCATTGTTATTCAGGTGCTTTTTACGTAAGATGTGATCCTGTGTAAATCATTTCACATACAGCTCTCAAATATTTGCTTCTTCACTGTCTGTGATTTTGCTAAACACTTTCTCAGACTTTTCTGCACAGGTGTAGCTGGCTCAACTATTGTCTGTGCTGTTCCATCAAAGTTGTACACCCCAAAACAGGAAAAAGGTCTGCCTCTGTTCATCCTCCTTCTTCACATATTATTTTATATATAAAAAATCTTTTTTATTCTGACTAATAAATATACCTGGTCCCACACATAATGCTACATTGCTCAGGTTTTAGTTTAAAAAAAAAGAAATGTTTTAAACTGTAGTAAATTGGTTTCTACAATGTAGCAAGCAGTCACTATGGTTTATACTCTGCAAGGAGTGCCATAGCACTCATGTTTAGTTTAAACTATGCACAGAGTGCAATAGCTCTCGGATTTTAAATATAAAAAAAAATAAAGAATTGCTTTAGATTGTAGCAACAGTTTAGACAATACAGGGAGTGATACAGTGCTCAGGTCTGACCACAAATGCAATAACATTTCGCACAGGGCATTTGCCCCTTTCGCCCAACAGTAGCTATGTTTTTACTTTTCTGTAACCTTTCCATGAGCAACCATTGGCTGAATTTTCTTACTTTGGCAAACATTTGGGAGAAGTTTTGCACAGGCAGGCCATTCAATGCAGTGTTGGGTTTATGATCTGCTCTTAGCTACCAAGGTGCGATTCTATTTTAAATATTGGATACATGAAGACCTGATTTTCTAACACTCAAAATGGTTATATAGAAAAAGTTCAGAAAAGACATACTGAAGATAACAACAGAAAAATATATTAGCAGTTAAATATTCCAGCTGGCTTATCCCTTTTTACATAATCATATCCTGTGTTTACCACACTTCTGTTCTTCTACCATCATTTCAAACCTGCCTTTGCCCTGGAAATGGAAATATATTGCTCATATACTATCTTCTTGGCCAAGAAACATTTGCTTCTTTGTCAAGGCTTTTAAGGAAAGATTTTTATTTTCTGGCTACCTTTTTCTGACAGAGATGCTTTCTGTTTTCCTGGTCTCACAGCCTGCCAACAGCTTCCACACCCCTGCCTTTTGTGGAACACAAAGTCATTGTATAACTTATTTAATTTTATTAATGTTGACCCGGTTGAGTCAGAGGTCCTACTTCATTGCTGATCTGAGAGCAGGACTGCTTTGTTACAGCTATACAGCATTCAGTTATTGTTACTGAGATTTGAACCCAGGCTTTCACCTTGTTGACCATTATACTGGACTGCCTCCGTATACACCATGAGCAAGTGTTGGCAGGGACAAAATCCATGGTGGTCAGAAAATGGCAATTTTCTGTTATTTTCTCCCCCATTCCACATGTAACCAACCTGAAAAGTAGCCATGTAACCTACTGCCCAAGTAATTGAAGACACTGTATGGTCTCAATGCAACATCATTTAACTTTATTCATTGTTTCAGTGCACTACGGTGATAGTGGGATGTGGCAGTGTCAATCCTCCTAGTTAATTGTTACATAATTTTTGTCCTTGATTCTATTCTGTGGGTGTTAAATGCATGTCTGAAATATATATTCATGCAACAATTCATCACTAACTCTAGTGAAACAGCCTGCATACTTGCAGTGAAAAGTACTGCATTCCCCCATCTGCAGCATGTTCAAAATGCAGCTTGCATTCCCATGCTAGTTTTTGTTTCCTCTCTTCCCCTCCAGTTGTAACAACAAACTCCATGAATAATTCTTTCTCATTGCCAGTGTCAGTGACCTGGATGTTACCGACACACAGGACTTTTTTCTTATTCTGATGTCTTTTCGAAAAAAATTCGACAGATGAGAGTGACAGCTGAGTGGGTGCCCCCTGCAGAGCAGCTTGTGTTATGGCTCCGTTTAATTCCACTGGTGTCAATCTTTCCTGACAGAAAGGATTTTTTATACCCCAGTGCTCTGGGAGACTATCTGCTGCTCCATTTCGCTCAAAAGCATGCGGCCAGGGTTAGTCCGATCAACACAGCTTGAAGAGCTTGATGTTGTGTAGCTCTTGCAAGGTCGTTTGCATAACACTCATGATGCACAGTTCTTAGTACGATGAGTTCATTAGTAGATGCTTGCAGAGATCCACGGGGTGCCCCAGAGACTTGAGACGAAGCTTCTGCAAGTGGCAGGGCATAGACAACAGATACACAAGGGTTAGCATCTAAAGCTGATTTTGCTTGTTGTCCCAAAGGACCGACTGTTCCAGCAGGAAAAGGGTAAACCTGCATTGATTCACATCTCCCTTCAAGAGAAAAAACAAATGATTTACGTTGTAAAATATACTACCAAATGGTGATTTTCCACGTATTGGCTAAATAGCATCCATAATATTCTCGCTTTGCTTTATGATGCTCACAGTTTCCTTTTACTCAGTTGTTTATTTCCCTATAAATAAAACATTAAATTATTTTTCAGATTAGCAAATCCAATTGTGTGCATTGTAAGTAGCAGGATACAGATAAAAATATCAGTTTCAGGAAATTGTTATATAAAAAGCAAGTCACTGCAGAATAAAAATAAATCCAGAAATTTCACCGAAATAGACATCAGTGTACCATTTAAGGGTTCCCTTTGTCAGTTCAAAGTGGGTAAATAAGCTTTCCACCTAACAAAAACACCTTTAATGGAGAACAGTAAGTTCTGCACTTCTATTTTCTCCTCAAGATATGCTTATATTTTCTGAATTCCCCCTTGAATTTAGTCAGTGGTAACTATTTTTATTTCATTGTAAGAACTTGTATTTTTGATACCCCTTTCTTTAATCTCCCTTCTCTCCTGCCCCGCTCTCTACCTCATTCTTTTCCCTCCTTCTACCACTTGTGGCAGTTATTGTCTCAAGCCTGCTTGTTTCACACTAACTTCTTGCCATCTTTTCATCACTCATTATGGTTGTGACACATCTCAGCCCCCCCTTCATTCATTCCCTCACCCCGTTCTCATACTGTTATTCCCCTAGAGCTTTAAGCCTTCCAAGCACATAGTATGCATAAATAATGAATTCCAATGCATTATAATACCTGCATGACAAAATGCCTCTGGTATGCTTCAGATGATTATTTATGCTTTTAGATGTTTATCAGGCCTTTTTATTTACAGCGCATTTGTTTTTGTCACTTTTTCCTGGCTCGGTACTTTTGTAAACATGTATTCTTATAGGTTTGTGTGTATGTTATGGCATCATAAAAATTGTTAATTGCTTTTACCTGTTAGTTGATGCTTAATTGTACATGGAATCATGTTAATCGATCAACAAACCTTGGGGTGAGTGTGTATATACACACACACACACACACACACACACACACACACACACACACACACACACACACACACACACACACACACACACACACACACACACACACACACACACACCCAAGATTTGTTGATCGATCAACATGATTCCATGTAGAGGTAAGCCCCCCTGCATTTCCCATGTTGGGAGATACCCCCCACAGCCCCCAAACTTGACTATACCTACTTCAAGGTCACTTGACAGTGTAGTTCTCTTTTTGCTCCACTGTTGGTAAAAGTTGCCTTGCTCAGATGTCTTTGATCTTTCACCACTCAAAAGTGCCATCAATCAAATGACATGCACCCACTCTATATATACTGCTTGGTTTTATTTGGAGTTTTTCTCTCTGGGCCTCTACTGTATGTGGACTGAATCCAGCTGAAATCTCTTGCTCAGTAATAAGCAAGCAAGCAACAAGACAGATAAACAAACAGCTAAATAATGTATTTGGGCTATGTCTAGTTGGAAGATTATAGGTTCATAGGATGATACTAGGCTATTGGCCTGGAGAACCTTATAAGCCTAGCCAAGAATTTAGCCCATGTTTCGTCAGTCAGCACCTGTTTCCCCTGTCCAGCAGGGACACAGATGGGATCCCAGTGGTGTATTTTCTGCTTCCCATCAAGTCATCCAGGATCCCCTTAAAGAGGGCTAATGGGTTCTCTGCTTGACATGGAGAGGGAGTCTATTCCACAGATGGGGGAGTCTTTGGGACACAAATCTTTCCTGCCAATAAGTTCTATTAATGTCACAGTCCAGGTTAAGGCCTTGTTTGTGGGTTGTGCGAGTGGAGTTTGACTTACGGATATGCAGCAACTCCATCAAGGCTGGGTCTAAGATGGCCTTGTATGTCAGACACACGTCACCTCTGAGCAGTCTGTATGAGACTGAGTAGAGGGACAGGGCTTTTAGCCTGTCTGTATAGGATAGGTGTTTGACACCATAGATTTTCCTGGTCAGGAACCTCTGTGGTCTCTCCTCCTGCTGCTGCATGTGTTTAGCAAGGTACATGCCGAAGGGGGCACTGTAGTCGATAATGGGTCTGATAAGGGAGGAGTACAGGGATGTTATGACCTCCTTTTTTCTGGATGAAATACCCTTATTTATGAGGTGGGCCATGTAGAAAGCCTTCCATACAACAGAGGCAATGTGATGGTCAAAAGTCTGGTTGCTATCAACCTGGGTGCCCAAGTCCCTCACGGCTGATTGCATGCTTAGAACGTTGTTATTACTGTGATAATTAGTGGGGATGCTATTTTCCCCAAAGGGGATAATGAAGCATTTCTTGGCATTCAGTTTGAGGCCATGCTTCTGGCACCAGTCATCAGTTTGAGTAAGGCCCTCTTGGAGGATGTTCACATCACTAGGGGAATTTAAGACAGGGCCCAGCTTGCAGTCATCTGCAAACATGGTCAGCCACAGAGCACTGGTTTTGGCTTGCACCTCAGAAAAGTATATCCCAAACAGTAGAGGCCCCAAGACTGAACCTTGGGGTACACTGCTCGTTACGGGTCTACTCCTAGAGGTGGCTTCCCCTATTTTGACAGAGTGGGTTCTATTAGCGAGCCAGTTAGCTACCCATCTGGTGACATATGGGTTGATGCCTAGCTGAGAGAGCTTATCTATTATGCCAGAGTGGGGAATAGTGTCGAGGGCTTTGGCTGGGTCAAGGCAGGTGGTGTACACAGTCTTCCCCTTATCCATGGCTTTGGTCACTGTTTCGAAGACACAACAGGCAGGTTTTTGGAGGTTGCCAATGTCCTTGTTTATAAGATCTATGATAATGCATTCCATAGCCTTGCAGATCTGGCTAGTTAGGCTGATGGGCCTATAATTGCCTGGGTCAGTGGATACTCCACCTTTGTGTAGAAGGATAACAGTGGTTGTCCTCCCATTCAGCTGGGATGAAGCCAGTGCTCAGGCTTTGGTTGAATAGAGTGCCTAATGGAGCTGAGAGCTCGTCTGTGTTTATGTAAGATACAGCCATAGATGTTATTGGGTCCCATGGAGACTGTATTTTTTGCCTTTGACAGGGCATTAAAGACCTCCCTGGTGATGGGGGGAGGGGGGCAGGTGCTGGGGATGTCCAGGTTTACTGATGGGAGGGTGAAGTTTTCACTAAACCTGTCTGCCAGCAGGATGGCTATATCTATGGTGTTTGTGTGTGTGGTGTTATTGACCACTAGTTCAGAACAGATTTGGATGTTACCTTTGAGATTGTGGACATATGATTGTCCTTAGTGGATGTGGCCAATTTGGACTTAAAAGTTAGCCTTAGAGCATCACCAGTGACCTTATTTGCTTGTTCAGACAAAGGAGAGATTGCTTCCAATTTGCACCTGCTCCTTCTTGGTCCTAGACATCAATGTTTTCCTTTTTATTATAGAGTTTGTTTATTGCTGCTGTCCACCAGACAGGTTTACTCTTCCTTGAGGAAGATGATTTGGTCCTGTCAGGTATTGCTGAATCCATGCAGCTATGTAGGTGCTCATATTGTTTTTTAGTGTAGGCTTGTACATTAGTGCTAGTTCCAACTGAAGGGACAGTGGCTGTGAAACTGCTTATACCTGCTCTGAGGAGAATGTAGTCAACTTTGGAAAAGTTTTTTTGTTTGACCCTGATTGGGGGGGTGGGGGGATGGGGGGCAGGGGAGATGGTGACTTCAAAAGTGATCGAATTCTGGTCGGATCTTACCAAGGAGGATGACACTGTAGGGGTGCTAGAGTGGCTACTCATGTTGGTTAGGACCAGATCCAGGATATTTTCTCCTCTCTTAAGGGTATCAGCCAGCTGATCCATTGCATTGACAATGACAAAGTCGAGGAATCTCTGGGCATTCATATATGGGCTAGAATAGGTCTTCCACTCTATGGTTGGGTAGTTAAAGTCACCCAGGATCAGGGTAGAGGGTTATATCTTGATGGATTCTAGTAAGTCCAGATAGGTTGAGTGAGTGTCCTGAGTCATGGTTGGGGGTCTGTAGCTAGCTATGATTTGAATAGGTGTTTTATCAACAGTTAACTGCACTTGGAGTGTCTCCTGTGTGTCATACCATTTGACCAGCCTGGAGGTGTGTATGTCGTTGATAAATATTGAAACTCCACCACCTTTGGCTTTGTAGCCCTCCATTTGGGGTCTGAAAGTATGGTAGGATGAGTAACCTGGTAATGCTAGGGTGCTCTCCACAGCTATAAACCAGGTTTCAGTGACTGCACAAATGTCAGCATCCTTCAGGGCAAGGAATGCTTGAAATAAGTGCAGTTTCATGCTAAGACTCCTAGCATTTAGCAGCATGACCTTTATGTTTAATTTAGAAGAATTTTTCATGTTTTTAGTTTTGTTCTCGTGACTTTGCCTTAAAAAGGCACTATGGGGGAGGCAAGAGCCTTTGCCAGTAGCCTGAAGCCCAGGGGAGACAGATGAAGGCTATCTGTGGCAAAGCACTGTGGGCTGTCAGTCATGTCCTCCCAGGCGGTCAGGTACTGGATCCCCTTGGAATGACACCAAAAACTAAGCCAATTGTTAAAGTCAATCATTTATTTTTGTATTGAGGCATCATTCTGGGTGATTGCAGGATGCTGCTTTAGGCTAAGGACATACCTGCCTGGGACACATATTCAGCAAGCTCAATCATGATAGTAAATGAAGTGAATGAAAAACAAGCAGATAGAAAATAAACAAATAACATATTATTTATGAAAAAGAGGCAGCTTTTGAATTGATACCACTGTGCACTACATTAAAATTCTCATCAGTTATGCCATTCCGACTGTTGCCATAGACAGTACTGCAGTGCCATTCTTAGAGATCTGAATAGTTTGTTGGGTACCAAAGGTCTGCTCAGGGTCAGGAATGCAATGATCAGGGGCTAACTTTCTTCAGCTCTCTTGGGTTTGTAACCAATAGGCTTGCAACAGGCAGGTGTGTGTGTGTGTGTGTGTGTGTGTGTGTGTGTGTGTGTGTGTGTGCGTGTTTAGGTGTGACAGATGTCTGCAGTGCATGTACATGTGTCAATCTACTTGCATGTTTTCTGCACAAATATCACTGCACGGCAGACACTCAAAAGGGGAGTAAATGGAACCAGATGATAAAAAAGAAATCCTTTACTCAAAGTATGATGGCTTTGATGGGAAGATTACTGCTTAGCCTTCATCCATTGAAAGAATAACGAAGGTAACTGGGTAACTGGCAATTCCTTATAGGCTTGAAATCAGCAACAGTGAATGGGATGGAAATGTTTTTTTTTTTTTTTAAAGTAGTACTTTTGCTAAAAACAAAAGCCTAAATGTATATGTGTAACTTGCATTCATTTTACAAAATTCAAAAATCAGAAGGTTCATGAAGGTGGTATCAGACTAGATTGGCAACAGGTGAATGGCTTTGCTTAACAGTTGCTAACTGGCTAGTGGGCAAATGCTGATGATACTCAATAACATGTGGCTTACAGCATTAGTTACAAGTCTTAGTTATAAATGAACTGCTGTTAAGCTTCTTGGTAAGTATAGTATACCTGAGTTTGATTCCCACAAGCTCCACTTTCATACTACTCTTATTTTTTTCCAAAGAACCTGTAATATATTTAGAGAGACTTAGCTAGTTGACAGAGCATTAAAAAAATTGCCATTTATTGACCTTTCTGGCAGAATCATACACAGAACAACCACTAACTAGCCATTTTAGCTTCCCTCAGGAAAAAGGCTAATTGCACTGACGATACTTTATGAATGCTTTTTCTGTCATGCAGACACTATCATTGCTTTTTAGCATATTTATGATGCGAAATAGATGTGTGGATGCATTTATTAACTCATTGACTTATGATTGCAGTGTTCCATTGGTAATGTCATTTAACTTTAAACATATGAAACAAACTGATTTTACTGTACTTTTGTGCTTGCTCAGCAGTTAGTAATCACTGGATAAGATCAGCTGCAGAGAATTATATATTTTTTACTGGTAAAATCCCCACTGTACAGGGAAGTATGTAACCATTTTGTGGTACTTTATTTCTCTACAGAGTGTTGTAATACATTTATAAAACTGCTTTGACTTCATTGGTTTGAATATGCAACTTATTCTGACCAATGCCTTTGCAAGATTTTTCATAGGTCATTTCATAAGAATGTCGATTTGTTTGTAGCTGGCATGTTTCAGAGTACTTGCATGACTCTACTTATTTGACTTTTTCTCTACATTTTAGATTTCTCCGAGCAGACTACACAGTAGATGTCAGTATTAATGACTACCTAGATATCTACTGCCCACACTATGAGAACCCTCTCCCCCAGGACAGGATGGAAAACTACATCCTTTACATGGTGAGCTATGAAGGGTATATTGCCTGCGATAAGCAAAAAGGCTTCAAACGGTGGGAGTGCAACCGACCTGACTCACCCAATGGGCCACTCAAGTTTTCTGAAAAGTTTCAGCTTTTTACACCATTCTCCCTTGGATTTGAATTCCGACCAGGACATGAATACTATTACATATGTAAGTATTCCAGCTTTACTTCATTAATAAACATATTATAAAGAAAAAAAAAAACAAGTAAAAATGGGCAAACCAGAAGTGAATTTCAGTCTAATTTAAACCTGGTATTTGGCTTGGTTCAGATTGACTTCTGTAAGTAATTTAACGTCAATGTCAAATCACATCACTTGTACTCATTTCAAACTGAATAATCAGTATACAGTAGCAAGTACTAGTTTCGTTTTGGCTTACAGAGTCAAGCCAAACTGTGGGCTCAGCCAAGGTTTATAAAAATATGGTTTGCCAATTTCTATTTAACTTGACAGGGAAGTCATGATTAATATTTGTGAAGTTAAATCCAGACTGTGTTTCACATTTATAAATTATAGGAGAGAAGCTAAGAAATGTCATAACATTTTAGAAAAGTTCATGCTCTGCTCTTAATTCTCATCCAATTAATTGGGCATTACCAATTCTTTTAATGTGATGCCATGTTGCTCTGCTGACTGTGAAAGTGTATTCATTGCAGCTATTACAGAGTTAGTTGTCTCTGACCTGTAACATTGTTTTAAGTTCAAGTTTGTTTTTTATCCCACAAGAAGAGGAAACATTTGGCCTTAATTCTTGAAGACAGTGTTGCTATACCCAGCAGTAGCCAGGAAGTTTGGGTCAGCATTATTCTCTGTCAGATGCTTGCAGACTCCCGTTTGCTCCTGTTTTAGTACTTTGTTGAATATGATTGCCCCATAGACACCAGCATTACTGTAATGTAACATAAACACCAAGGTAGCAGGCAGGGGCTGCCAGCTACCTGAGGAGAAGATGAAAACTAGATGTGTGCTTTTCTATGCTGTCTCCACTGCCTTGCTACAGATTTTCTTTTTACAAACCTTCAACAAAGGATTCTCACTGCAGCGTTTGTTAGCTCTGTATGTGACTGCTGGCCAGTTGTATCCCGGACAGAAAGGCAGCCTTTAGCTATGAACTAAATGTTTTTGTTTTAATCTGACAATATAGAGCTGTAATGTTGATGACTGTAATGGAAAGAAAAACTTACATGATAAGATATGATCCTGATTAAACTAAAAATAATGTTACTATATGCATTTTTAATCTGATCGATAAGTGAACAAGTGTTCTATTTAACTCTTTTAGCCAGACGTTTAGCCTGCAAGATGTGACCCTTGTGACTAGCTACATAAATCACCATTTAGACAGCTTATCAGATCCTTCACACAACTGACCCCTGCTGTATCTTCAGGCCTCTCACCTTCCCCGACAGTAATCTGAGTATGAGACAGTCATTCACCTAGTACACAGGTGTTAGTCAAAGGTTTGCTGGGGTGCTTCACTCTGCTTCCACTGGCTGTAAGAATAAATGCATTCTTCTTAAAAGGGATAAAGTTTCTTAAGACAAGACAGTTAGTTCATTGTGGAATTTAGCATTGTGTACTACTATTCAGACCTATAGAATTCTGCAGTATGTTCTAACAGTAGGTCGTGCATTTTTTGGTCTATGATTGTTCACAAAATTATTTCCTAATACAAAAGCCAAATGGCCATCTAATTCTCTAATATAAATGCTTATATGGCAGATCTTTTATTACCTTCTCTAACTTGCATGATGAAAGCAGAGATAGTTTGCCTGCTTACAAATGCCTTCCTTTCACAACTATAGTGTTAACAATGGAAGGTAAACTCAGCAAGCAGAAGTTTTGATAACACAGTGTACTTCATAGTGCACTGACAATGTGAGGGTCGATCTTCAAGTAGCTGACTGCAGACTATAGCTATTTCAGTTGGTGCAAACCGTCTGACATCCCCTCCTCCTCAAAACAACAACAAAAAAAATCCAGAGTTGATGACAAACAAAGGTCGTTTGCAAAGAACAAAGAAAGATCTATTATGTATATACATAACAGATCTTTGCTACACCTCTCTCAACACACACTGTGAAAAATGACACAATTAGCACTGTGTAAGAGTTGCCGAATGGTCCGTTACCTGCAAATCTGGAGCAGAATTGTAAACATTTAATTTCACATCCTCCTTTTGGACTTGCAAGTCAAGAAACAATGGGCACCTCCTACACACTGCCAATTGTGACCCCTTACAGCAAGTGAAGCACTGAATGCAATTGTGGCTGTTTAAATGATTGTATACACTGCTTGTGGGGACTGATCAGCACATATTGCACCCCCTCCCAAAAGCCTGCACATGGGATGGCCACTCTTTTGCTCAGCCTTTATTGTGGCTTAAGGTTGACAGTAATGGAGTATGTAAGCAAAGGAAAAAGAAAAAAACATGAGAAAGTTATTGTTGTGAAAGTAAAGCAGGTACAATGGCCACAAAAGGTGATATGCTGGGCATACTAATACAAACAAACAAAAAAAGTAAAATCCAGCCACAGTTTGTAAGTGGCCAGCCGGTCTTGTTGTCTGAGGCCCTACTGCGTATGTGCCCTAACAGCTGTATTTAAAACGTTATCCAGGGGACAGGCTTGATTCCACTTTCTACCATCTACCACCACAACAATAATATACTCCTGGAGAACACTAAGCTGGTTTTCTGTGTCCCACCCCATGTCTGCACAGCAGCTATTTGCCCTGACAGATTATGTATTCAAGTCTTTAAACTTCTCATTCCCTTCTGTAGCTACAGTGACTTCATTATTGCATCAGTACTTTGGAAAGTGCTTAGCATGTGCCCATTCTGATGGTTCTAATGGCTTTCTTCTGCCAGTCGCACGGAGCACTGGTTTGCAGAATACTGACAATAACATGCATTACCAAATGACAAAAATGAAGAGGTGACACTCATAAAACAGGCTGTTACATTTCTTCTAATCACTGACTGGAGATCCATGGCTTACATGAATGTTTCTGAACAGGACTCATATATCTTATGGATTAAGTTGTGTTTTCTGATAGCTGTGGTGAATATTGCTGGTAGTCTCTCCTGTATATAAATGAAGCCGGTATGGCTTTTTAAGAGATAAATATTGATACTGCATTTATTCCAACCAACGTTGCAGAAACAAAATCTCCTTCTCATTGTTTCATTTTCTACTGTCTGCATTTTACTCTTATTTCTTGCTTAGAGTGAAGACCAGAAATGTGCACAACAGACCACTGGTAGAGCAGAAATAATTTTAAGTTATTCTTTTATTAACCAGCTGAGTGAACTGGTCATTGTGGAGTGATGGATCCATTTTGACCACAATCTCAGCCACGAGGGCAAAGGTCAACATGGACACTCTAATATAAATGACACTTGGTTGAATGACAATTTCATTGACTCTGAAATGACAAAATTCATATAGTTGAAAGCCCAGTTTTTTGAAAGACCTTAGATTTCAATTCCAAACAACAAACATCATACAGTGAAAGTCACCCAAATAAAAGTGTTTTAAAAAAGTTTTTTTCAGGGGGAAGTTCCCAACATTCCTTTACTTAAATATACTAACTCTATAATCATACAACTGTAGAAAAAAGTGAAAATACCGCACATAGGAAATCACTGTCAATGCAAAAAATAGAAACGACACCAGCAGCAGTTATGTACAGGTAATATCAGTCACAAGGTAAAGCTTCTTCAGATAATCTACATCTTCTACCTCTGTTCTACAGAACCAGGTCTAGTTATACCCCACTCAATGAAATGAACTTTTAGAAAAATGGCCACTTTCTACTCAACAAAACTGTCATTAAAACAAAAGACGGATACCAATATCTATACATCTATAGACATATATATATATAAAAAAGAGAGAGAGACTTTGTTTCTGTTTTGAAGTGATATTAGGGAGAAGAGGCATCATAATTACATCAATTCCTAAATCATCAAAAATAATAAAAATACTTTTTTTTACACAGGGCAAGCCCCATGAACCCCCACACTTTCAGCTTTATATATTCTAACTTTGATAAGGTAAGGACAAACTACCCTGTCTACACTATTCGACAATAACAAAAACACATATCATAAATGCCTGCTGCAGCAGAAAGCTCTAAAACACAAACTCCCTCAACCTTTAACATGTTACTACAGTGCAAATCACAACAAAGGGCCACAACTGTACTGCCATAGTGAACCAAAGCAAATACAACAATGGTTATCAAAACATAAATTCAACCAAAGTATTTTACTGAAATTCACTATCAAATTACGGGCAATTGACAATACTTTCTAAATCCATATATCTATCTGGTTCCACTTTATAATCTCGAAATATTAAAATCTCGAAATTTCAGTATTCCGAGACCATAAAATCGAACGTTCCAAATCCCAAAACCCTAAAACCGAGAAACACAAAATCACGAACATAAACACACCATACACCACACAACACATACATCATCCAACCCACACTAAAACAAAACACACAAACACAAAAACCTAAACCTACACTACATATAAGCAGAGGGGCAAGCCCTCCTGCACCACCCATGTGGGGGGCTGCACTCCCCACACCCCCCTACTTATATTTATTAACGCCGAGATTGCACCAAACAGAAAAAGACAGCAAACTCACCACTACACACTCTACAGTACCCTCGCACACAACACATCAGTGACATCACAAATATATGAACACCACAACTTTCAACACTTAAACACTCATACTTTTACCTGCCTACCCTTACCCGCACATAAAACTTCCAAACACACTCACATACACTCAAACACATACCTAAAACCCAACAAAATACTCACTTACCTTACATACCAGCTATATCTACACACTACACGATACATCCTGCACACACTACATCCAGCATCCAGTGTCAACACCATAACTGTGAATTCGACATTTCCGGATTTCCACTTATTAAGTTTCGGGATTTTAAAAATTCTACTTTATGGTCTCGAGATACTGAAATTCGAGATTTCAGTATTTTGAGATTATAAAGTGGAACCATCTATCTATATTTATACCTCTATGTCTGTCTGTATACGTGTGTGTGTGTGTGTGTGTGTGTGTGTGTGTGTGTGTATATATATATTTATATATATTTATATATATGTGTATACACACACACACACACACACACACACACACACACATTTTGAGAGAGAAAGGCATAACAGTAACCATTATTCAACCAGCACGTTTTTGGATGGTGAGAGGAAATTAGGATATCCAGAGAAAAAAAACACATACAGAATTAAGGAAAACATACAACCTCCACAAAGATAATGACTATAAGTCAGGATACAATCTTGTATCCTAATGATATAGGACCTTAAACGCTGAAGGCACCCTGCTTCAGAGGGTGTTTGAAGGTCTGCCTTTGACCTGTTCAAAGAGCGGTGGATGGTATTAGCCAACACCTTGCAGTATACTCTTCTATGCTTGTCAGTTTATGTTCCTTAGGTGACAGGAATATGCAGAACTGTGACCCGCAGGCACTACTGTAGTCACAGACTGCAAATCATGAAGCTTTATAATGTTCTTGTACCATTTTTTCTCACTGAGAAACAAGATGGCTCTTGTAATCTCTTTCTTTTGCATATACTTTATAAGAATATGACTTGCAGTGAGAATTAAAATCAGTTAATTTGTTGCTTTTTATCTCTTATTAAATTACCATTTTTTTCTGAAAATGCCATTTATGAAATAACTGCCTGCACAAGTTAACATAATTATGGGGAGTGGGTTATACAAAGAGCAGAGTCAAAGCACATCATAGCTAAACCAGTTAGGATTCCAGTGAGGCGTAACATTGGAAATTATGCTTGTTTGAAAAATAAAATCATATTTAACAGACATCAAAGAATAGAAATTACCTTCCTCTCTGCCTCTGAAATCTCAATTCCATTAACCTCAGAGGCACAAAACAACATCTCTGTCCAGAACCTGAGGGTCAAGGTTAAAACCCTGACTCCAGCTACATGTTACTATTCATGTAAAGCAGAGCTTTATTACTTATCACCACAATGAACATCAGGAAACTATGATAGGAATTTATTTTTCTAAAACTTGGCATTTTACCCGTACCATCCCTCGGACTGCTCATTTCAAAAATTATGCCCCAAATTATATATTTATTTATCTAATTATTTTTTAAAGACAATCAAAATGTATGTATTCTTCCAAAATGCTTCTACAAGTGTGCAGACATCATGCATGGTGCACTCTCTGTGTTAATCTGGCATTTGTTTGCTTTCATTCTGTTTACAACAGATTTATTCTATACTTTTATGGGCAATACAGCACAAAGCCAGAATTTACAATCTTGCTATTACTCAAGGATTAACAATCTGTTCTTCTCCTTATCAACCATTTTATCAAGTTTGTTTCACCAAAATATTAAGAATATACTGATTCCACATATTTTATAGATTTAAATAATAAGTTCAAACATCTATTTCCCAACTTTGACATAAAAATAGTACTTATTCACCAGTAACAACAATCCAACATCACATTTAATGTCTTTTAGAGAAACAAATGCACAAAGACAAAAACAGTAATTACCTATTTATGTTTAATCAGTTCCAAGCACTGCAAAGATTTGCTGAATTCAGGTATGATCTAGGGCATTAAAAATCTGAAATTAAGAACAAACAAAAATGCACATATATGGTTTTTTTTCAGTCATTCATGTATTCATTCATTCTCTGATACATTTTTATCCTGTTCATTATCACAAAGGAACTGGAACCCATCCCTGCAGACAACGGGTTAAAGGTAGAAAACCATTTCTATGTAGTCCAGCAGTCCATTTCATTGCAGGACACACACACCATCACATATTGAGACCTATGGTGTAATTTAGAGAATTACCATTTCATCTGTTGGAAGCCGCGGTGGAGCATCTTCTGTGTGGAGTCTGCATGTTCTCCCTGCGGTTGAGTGGCGTTCGAAAGACATGCGTAAATGGGCGTGCCTTCGTTGAAGGTTGGGCGTCGAGCTGGAACCTCGGCATCGTAAAAATCTACTGCCAATCATTAGCGGACTGGAGTTCCGCTGTGGCAACCCCTAACTGGAAAAAGCTGAAAGAAGAACAACCATTTCATCTGTTGCCATTTATTAGGGGTATGGGGGGAAGATGAAGTACTTGGTGAGAACCTACATGAGCATAAGGAAAGCTGCATACTACAAGAAGCATCCCAGCTGGGAATCAAACCGAAGAACCAGTGTTAACTGTGGCACCTGTATACCATATAGCACTTGTACAGTACAGCTGATAAGATCAAATTATGTTATCATCATGAGGGGGCGTGGCATTCATAGCAGAATAGCAACAGTGTAACAACAAATCCAAGAGGAGAGCAGAAATGAAGGTTGTAGGACAGGTGGCTAGACTTTAGATATATTCTGAGAGATGCACAGTCTGTGACAGTCACAGAAACATGAGCTATCAGTGAAATTAATGAAAGTTAAGGTATTGGGTGGCACAGTGGGGCAGCGATTAGCGTTGTCACCTCATAGCAAAAGGTTCTGTGGTTCGATTCTCAGCTGGGGTACCTTCTGTGTGGAGTCTGCATGTTCTCCCTGCATTCATGTGGGTTTCTTCCAGGGGCTCCGGTTTCGTCCCACATTCCAAAGATATGCGTCTGGAGCATTTCTCCCCAGGCCTCTAGTGGATGTAAAGGATCCTATAGGGCCTAATAAAAAGAGTAGGGATCCTTTGTTTGACACAACATGAAAATGTTATATATTTACAGGTATGTATATATATGGGTCCACTTTTTAATCTCGAAATACTGAAATCTCGAATTTCAGTATTTCGAGACTAAAACATCGAAAGCTCACAAACACAAAACTACACAATCACGAACACTCACAAAATCAAAGAAATAAAACAAAAAAAAATATCCAACCCTCCCCCAAAACAAAACATAAACACATAACTACAATCGGAAACACTACCATATGTTCCTGCAGGGGGGCTGTGCCCCCTGCCCCCCCACCCCCCTACTTATATACCAACTTCAAGGTCACACTAATTCAAAAAGATACAAAAACACAAACACACTCTCACCTGCCCTACACTCCCATTGCAGTCATATTTACACTCACTAATATTACCCACACATACTACAATCGTACTAAAATCCCCATATACAGCACTCACACACATATAGTCTCAACTGTGTACCCCAATCTACTCCTAAAACTCCCCCAAAAAACTAAAAACAAACACATTTATACCCAAAACCCTTAAAAATCGAACACTTACCTGAATCTCCATACATAAACGAACATCGACCGCCATAACACAATACTCTTAAAGAGACAGTACCCATTCATATACTTACCACACTACACCTGTCGCACATTCGGGATACTTAGATTTGACATAGTGCAGTTTTGGAAAACTGTACTTTTGACATTATGGTCTTGAAATACTGAAATTTGAGATTTCAGTATTTCGAGATATAAAAGTGGACCTATATATATATATATATATATATATATATATATATATATATATATATATATACATATATTATAATATATACACATTTCTATTTTTTTTTGTATTATTTATCATTTTTCTTATGACAGGCTCATTGTTATTCTCCTATAATTGACCTCACTCCTTCGTCCACAACCACAGTACAGTTTTTCACAATATATTTTCCATACCCATTTCCCCTTAAACAAAATTTCAGTCTTTCATGTCAAATAACCAATATTACATACAATAAATTCTCTCTCCTTTCTCACATATTCTTTCTTCTTATTCTTATAATATCCATACATAC
The DNA here is from genome assembly GCF_019279795.1 of Protopterus annectens. Classification (NCBI taxonomy): domain Eukaryota; kingdom Metazoa; phylum Chordata; order Ceratodontiformes; family Protopteridae; genus Protopterus; species Protopterus annectens. The sequence goes on along the minus strand of NC_056747.1, from coordinate 388,182,218 downwards.
TTACATTCATATCTGTATTGTTTACGTCATTAATATCCTTAGGTTTTTCACACACGAGTTTTTCCAGACTTTTGTTACTCTTTTACATTTAAAAAAAATTCTCTGTTGTCTCTTCCTCCACACAAATTAAACACACTGTTTCAACTTTCCTTTTATATGGCATATTCCCCTTTACTGGTCACTTATTTATTACCAGTCCCAGTAGGAAATCCTGACACTCTATCTTGGTATACCTCTTTTTCCTTACTTTAACAGCTTTAATCACTTCTGGTAAAATCTCCCATGGATTTACATAATAATAGTGTTTCATCACATTATTATACCACATCCTTTTCTCTTTATCATCAGTTTTTATTTTCCTTGATAATTTTAATTTCATTTATATGTTCTTTTTCTCTTTTTTTATTCTTACACTCTCCCAAAACTTTTTCTACTTATATTTGAACCCTCTCCCTATTAATTTCTCATTCTCTTCTTTTATCCACTTTATTACTCTATACAAGTTTAAAGAAACAGAATAAGCAACTGGATTTAGTAACCTGAATCCACCTTCATCTTCACTCATATACAACACATCTTTTTTCACTGATTTAATCTTGAACCCCATATGAAAGAAAACACCAACTGCCCAATCTCCTTTTCACATTTTTTGGGATTGTATAAACATTTGACATATATGCTATTTTTCCCATTTATATGGAATTCACCAGATACATACTTTTCCTAAATGCCAATCTATACATCCTCCACGGAAGACATATTTCTTTCATTTATTTTATCAATCCCTCCCATTGCATCATAACTACATAATTTTTCCCAAATTTTATCCCTATCAAAGACACTCAACTCACTGAAAAATACACACCCCCAATTTTCACCACATCACCCACATCCTTACTTTTATCTTTATTCAAGGTAATTCCTATTTCCTTTTAACATCCATTCAACCAACACTTCCACCATCCATATTTTGCTCTTAGCAACTACAACTATAGTGCCTGTGTATGTCTAAACTACTGGAATCACTACCTCCTTTTCCATCACATATCAAGCATCTTTCATTTTATAAGCTGCTTTACTAACTCTCACATTCATTACCAATGCGAACTATTCCACTCATGAGACATCCTTGTCTTACAGAACACACCATTCATATTATTTTACTCAACCATCCATTCACTAACACACTAACTCTATTATATTGATATGCTGACATGTACATTCTCCTAATTCTATTACCTATTCCATACTTCTCCATAACAACCCACAAAGGATCTGGTCTATATTATAGTGTCAAATGCTTAGGTTGTCGAACGCCTAAATGTCGACACCTTAATGTCGAATGCTTAAAACCTTGTCTGGCCAATTATGCAATTTTTTTCCCTGTGAAAAAACTTACTTGGCCAACAAAAAAAAAAAACATGCTGTAAAACCCTAATCAAGTAGGGGCCTCTGCCCCCCACACCCCCCTAACTAAATATACCAACTCCAAGATCGCTCTACTTCAGGGAAAAGGGTAAATCCCAGAGGACGGCCAAGTAAATTTTTTCCATGGGAAAAAAATTTGCGTAATAGGCCGGTCGCAATTTTGAGCTTTTGACGTTTAGGTGTTGAGATTTAGATGATATTCATAGTGTTTCACTGTTGCAGTCATAACACAAGGGTTATCCTGCTGGCAGGCTACCCACAGTCGGCCTGAATTCCAAAGTCCTGGTCCTGCATCGGTTGCTGTCGCCTCTTCCCTGACGTCAGTGCGCCAGGGGTATAAAAGATGCACCCGACGCCATTTTCTTCAGTCTTTCTTGCTGCGTGGTACCCGAAGCAAAAGCAGTTCACAAGTGCTGGTCAGCCAACTCCTGAGATTTTCAAAATTGAATTTCAGATCCGAAGTCTTCAATAAACCTAAGTATCCCATTGGGGAAACTTTTTTCTTGCTCCAGAGTGATGTCAGAAAAAGTTAACAATTGTATTTCTTGTCGGAAGCAAATACCTCATAAGGATTTCCACTCTTACTGTATTCCTTGCCTAGGCCCTGACCACGACATTGCTAGTTGCGCTAGATTTAACCAACGCACTATTAAGAGTCGGTATGATTTTGCTTTTGGCAGAAGGTTTAACTACGTAATGCCATCGGAACAACCGATGACCGGAATTCATAAAAAATGCAAGGATAAGGACAAGCATCCGAGGTCCAAAACCGACGATGAAGCCTCTTCTAGGCCAGTCGCCGGTTCGCTGGTGCTCAGTGAGGTGCTTTCGCAGCCCCTGACTCCCACTACCTCAGAGCCACAGGCCGCCTCCGACTCCCTCATGGAGTCAGCTAGGCCTCTGGATACTCAAGGTATTGGGCCTTCAGAAATTAACCCCTAAGATGGGTTTGGAGCCGCTGAGCAGGCATCGGCTTCTGAGGGTGTCTTCAGACCTACACAACTTTATATAAAGCCTACTTCAGCATCCAAGACAAAATCTAAAACAGTTTTAAAGGCAAGGAAATCAGTACAGCATTCTCCAGGACAGGCTTCTATGCCTAAGAAACAGATGCTCAAAATGGCCAAAGACCTAATTACTTTCATCAGGGGTTCCCATCCCCCTCCTGATAAAAGGCCTAGGCAAGATACTGAATATGATTCCTCTGATCAGGTTTCCATTTCCTCTGATTCCTCTTCTGATCAGGGATATTCTGTTCCTCCCTATGAGGATTCTGATGCTGAAGATTCTATTCCTTCAGCTTCTCCTCCTGAGGACTATTCTTTTGGGGAAACCCCGCATACCATGAGGGAGCATTTCCATTGGGAGAGCCAGGATTATTCAGATTCTAAGAAAAGACTTAAGAGACTTTCTTTTACTTCCTCAGCACAGACCTCTTGCAATTCCCCCTGTTCTAGACATAGTAGATGATGTTTTTTCAGAGTCCGGCCTGTCTCCAGACTCTTTACCTCCTGCCCCTGTTAATCCGGACAGGTACTACAGGCTCCCAGACCTCCATAAATTTCTTTACAAAAACCCTGCTGCTGACCCAGAAACTATCTCACAGGGTCCCAAAGGGGTCAAGGCTGCTTCTGCCAAAAACCCTGTCCCCTCAGACAGAGATTCTAGGGCTTTGGACAGATGGGGGAAAAAAGTTTACACGTCTGCTACCTTGGCTGTAAGGGCTTTAAATTGCCAGTTTCATATGCTCAAATATCAGCAATACTTAGTATCTTTGTTAAAACAAAAAATGTTGACAAATCCTGAATGTTCTGAGAACAAAGATTTGCAGGATTTATTGCATGCAACTGAACAAGTGGGAAAACATACTTTGCAATGTGGCTATGATTCACTGGAGGCCTCGTGCAGGGCCGCTGTTACAGATTGTTATTAGAAGGCATGCTTGGTTAAAAGAACAGAATCTGCCTGATCATGTTAAAGCAAAATTATTGGATGCTCCATTACAGCATGATACTTTGTTTGGTGTTAAGGCAGAGGAAGTGTTAAAGAAAATGGAGGATAAGGCAAAATCTGTGCAGACAGTAAAGGATTTCTTACAGGTACAGCACCCACATTTAGCAGGAACTGGCCCTCTAAGAATTGGTCCTTTCCAGTGTCAGACAGACCACAAAGAGGCAGATTCAGATGCCCTAGAGGCAGGCAACAGCCCCAGGGCTCATACAGGCCCAAACAATGGGGTGCTTCTACCTCCAAAATCAGAGAAGACAAATCACAGCCTTATAGAAAACAGTCCCAATGACTTCCCTTTGCCAATGCCAAGCACTTATTTTTTGGCAGCACCCTAAGGGGGAAAGCTAGCACTTTTTTCACAAAACTGGCACAAGATCACCCAGGACAAATATAGTCTCTCTGGGCTACAGGTTCCACTTTCACACCCTTCCAAAGGTAAAAGGTATGCCAGACCTGCCACGCAATCAATGGCAAGAGGCACAAAAACAAGTTTCATCTCTCATGGACATGGGGGGCTATTCAGCCAGTGCCACAACAAGAGCAGGGACAAGGATTTTACTCAAGACTTTTCTTAGTACCAAGAAAGGACAAAGCCTGGAGACCAATTCTGGACCTGTCTATTCTAAATACTTTTCTGGACATCCCAAAATTCAAAATGTTGACTCTACAGCAGTTTCTGCCCATGCTGGACAACAAGGATTGGCTTGTAACTTTGGACCTCAAAGAGGCATACCTGCATGTCACAATCAGACGATCTTGCAGAAGATACCTCAGATTCATAGCTGGCTCAATGCACTACCAATTCTCTGCACTGCCCTTTGGCTTATCTACTGCGCCCAGGGTCTTCACAAAATGCCTGGCACCAGTAATTGCATTTTGCAGACAAAGAGGAATTCAAATATACCCCTACTTGGAAGACTGCCTTATTCAAGCAAAGGACAAAGATATTCTACTACAGCATCTGGCATTTGTAAAAAGATTATTAATTTGCCTAGGGTACACAGTAAATGAAAATAAATCAAAACTAGTACCCTCTCAAGAGATAATATTCCTGGGTGCAAGCTTAAATACAACTGCCCAGATGGCTTATCTCACGCCAGACAAACAAAGGCTTCTGACTTCTTACTTCAAAGACATGGCAACAAAGACCCAGTTATCTGCAAGAAAAAATCTGCAGGCTCTGGGCTACATGGCATCCTGCATTCTTCTAATTCCATATACAAGACTGCATATGAGGAAACTACAATGGTATCTAAAAAGTGTTTGGTCTCAACATTGCCACAGCCTGGAAACAGTAATTACTCTCATTCCCTGCCTGCAACAGGAATTGCAATGGTGGGCACAGGCCTGTCACCACAACAAGGGACAGCCATTCACCTTACCCACTGCCAGGCAGATACTAACAACAGATGCATCAGATTATGCCTGGGGGGCGCACATGGCAGGAAAATGTATTCAGGGCACATGGCCCACAAACCAAATGCATCTTCATATCAATCAGAAAGAGATGCTAGCTGTACAAAATGCCCTGACAGCCTTCAAGGACCTACTTCATCCAGGACAACTACTGCTAAGGACAGACAATACTACAGTCATGTGGTACATAAACAAGCAAGGGGGCACACATTCCTACCCCCTCTGCAAGCAAGCCATGACTTTGTGGAACACAGCATTGACTTATCAAGTACATCTGCAAGCACAATTCCTGCCAGGAAAGACAAATACTTTGGCAGACGAACTAAGCAGAAACCTCATGGATCCCCACGAGTGGAAACTGGATCCACAAGTCTTCAGCATGATAACAAAGAAATGGGGATGCCCAGACGTAGATCTGTTCACCTCCCCTCACAACTGCCAGCTACAGAGATTCTGCACTCGGACTTACCACAAGCAATGGACGCCCTTTCATTCAGCTGGAAAGCCTTTACAGTATATGCCTTCCCTCCTCTGCCTTTCCTCTCCAAGGTACTCATAAAGGTCAGACAAGAGAAGCCAAAAATGATACTGATTGCCCCAGACTGGCCACACCAGCACTGGTACTCAATCCTAAAGAGCTTGTCTCAAGGTCCAGCCTGGACATTGCCACTAATACCTCATTTGCTGACCCAACAGAACAATCAGATCCTGCACAGCCAACTCAGAACCCTAAATCTGGCTGCATGGCGGATAATGTAATCATTCAGAACACACCTCTCTCTAAAGCAATTATGGATGTTATTTTGGAGGCCAGGAGGCCCAGCACCAGAAAATCTTATGCAGAAAGATGGAAGAGATTCTATGCTTGGAACCAAACGCAGGGAATTGACTCACTTGAACCAAATATTCCTCAGATTTTGCAATACCTAACTGAGATGCTGGACAAAGGCCTATCCTTCTCATCAATTAAGATCCATGCCTCTGCCATTTCAGCTCATTACAATAAGGACCCACCTATTTTTTCTCATCCACTGCTAAGATAGTTTCTCAGAGGGGCCAAAAACATAAGACCTCCAAGGAGAGCTCCACTACCTACATGGGACCTCAATTTTGTCTTGGAAAAACTCACACTGCCTCCTTTTGAGCCAGCCAATACAGCAGAGATAAAATACTTGTCATGGAAAACCGCTCTTCTCCTAGCAATAACTTCAGCAAGAAGAGTCTCAGAGTTACAGGCACTAATGGCTGTGGAACCTTTTATTATTTTCCATCAGGACAGGGTTTCTCTAAGGACAAAGCTGACATTTATACCTAAGGTTGTGTCCAGCATGGCTCTTAACCAAACCATACATTTGCCTACCTTTTATCCAAACCCACAGAATAAGGGGGAGAGACTTCTGCATACTTTGGACATACACAGACAGCTACGCTTTTACTTGGATAAGACTAATGCCTTCAGAAAGACTGAGCAACTCTTAGTGGCATATGCTGCAGCTTCCCAAGGAAAAGCCATTTCAAAGCAGACTATTTCAAAATGGATAGGCCACTGCATTCGTTTCTGCTATTCACAACATGGCAAATCAGTGCCCAAGGGCATTAGGCCACATTCTACCAGAGCAGCAGTCACTTCAGCAGCCTACCTCAGAGGAGTACCAACCAAGGATATTTTGGAGGCTGCAACATGGACTTCAGTGCACACTTTTACAAAGCACTACTATTTACCTCTCAACTCTAAATCCAGAGCAGGCTTTGCAACTGCAGTTCTGCAGGGCCTCTTAGCCACTCCAAACTCTATTTAGGCCGAGCCACCCAGCCTCAGCTTTGGGATTTTACCCAAGTGTAATGACTGCAACAGTGAAACATGAACATAGTACAGCTGTGTACCTACCATAAATGTAGATGTTCGAGTGTATTCACTGTTGCAGTCCAGGTTACCCTCCCGCCATCCCCCTTTTTCTTTGCTGGGACTTATCTGTACCTATCTATTCTATACAACCTATGTGGTGTATTTGCTTGTAGATGAAGGTTATGTGCATGCTTTTTTATTATCATAATTTTTACAGCCTACCCTTTTGGGGGCACCTGACATCTGGGGCAAGAAAAAAATGGCGTTGGCTGCATTTTTTATACCCCTGGCGCACTGACATCAGGGAAGAGGCGACAGCAACCGATGCTGGACCAGGACTTTGGAATTCAGGCTGACTGCGGGTAGCCTGCCAGCAGGATAACCCTAGTGTAATGACTGCAGCAGTGAATACAGTCGAACATCTACATTTATGGTAGGTGCTTGAATGGGCTTGCCTTCGTTGAAGGTTGTGCATCAGGGCTGGTAACTCGGCACGTAAAAATCCACTACCAAACATTAGTGGGCCGGAGTTCCACTGTGGCGACCCCTGACCGGGATAAGCCGAAAGACACAACAACACAACTGTACTTTCGACAACCTAAACGTTCGACGACGTAATAGGAACCCAAAGGATCATGTCCTACTTTATCAAATGCCTTGCTAATATCACTTAACATAAGTTTCACATCTTCCCTTTTACTTATATCATCTACAAGTTTTCTCACAACCAATAACCATTCTTAACATCTCTTACCTTCTATTTCATTATATACTTTCTTCCATAATATCCATAATCCTTACTTCCATTCTCCTCTGTATTATTCTCATAAAAAATTTATAATCGGTGTTATTTAGTGTGATGGTTCTCCAATTTTTTATTTCATTCTTTTCATCTTTATTCCATATAAAATTTAATATCCCACTACATAATGCTTCATGAACAAATCCTTCCTTTAACCATTCATTCATTACATTTACAGAATATTCTCTTTGCCAGTCCATTTCTTGTACATCCCATACCCTATTTCATCTGGACCTGATACTGAATCAACATTTACTTTCCTAAGTACTTTGTCCAATTCAGTAATAACAATTCCTTTTTAAATTCTTCCTTAAACTTGTTCAGGAAATTATTTTACTTTCTATTCTCTCTTATTTTCCTTCTTTGTACACTTACACGTTCCACTTGCTGTACTATAATACTTATAATTTGCTTGTGTTCTTTTTACCTATCCTTTTACATTTTTCATTTCCCTCATTATATTATCCTTTTTCCTTACTCCTTTACTATTTCACCCAAATATGCAGATACCCCCTCCCTTCTCCCATGTAAATAATGTCTGCGTAAACAGTAATGCCTTAATTTTTCTCAATTTATTTTTCTTTTTCCACATCATAATACTTTCTTGCATTATTCTGTAAATTCTCTAATACATTTCTATACATTTCCCATACTTCAGTTTCTCTTCTTCTCTTACATCACCCTGCCACTTATAAAAAGTGTTTTTTTTTTTTTTTACTTGCTTTTTACTTATTTTTAAATTCAATCCACTATTTAGACCAGTTTTCATAGAAGTCCTTCATGGCTATATGATCCTTCCATAAGTGTAATACTTCCCACTCTCCAGTTTCATTCCACAATTTCTCATTTATCTCACACGGATGATACAACCACTATTGGGCTCATCAGGAATGGTGATGAGTCTGTGTATAGATGGAAGGTTGTGCAGCTGTCACTTTGGTGTAGTCAGAATAATCTGTCGCTGAATGCTCTTAATACTGTGGAGATAACAGTGGGCTTTAGGATTGATACTACATTATCCCCCCTCTTTATATTTAATACTACTGTGGCAGTCGTGGAAACCTTCAAGTTTTTGGGATCTGCAATCTTCCAGGACTTGAACTGGGAGACCAATGTAGAGTCCATCATAAAAAAGGCACAACAGTGAATGTACTTTCTTTAACAGGTGAGGAAGTTCAACCTCCCACAAGAGCTGTTGAGTCAGTCATACAGCCTGTTCTCAGCTCATCCATAACAGTGTGGTTTGGATCAGTGTCTAAACATGACAAAAATAGGTTACATCGAATAGTCATGTCTGCCAAAAATATCATTGGTGCTAGTTTGCCCTCCTTAGACGACCTGTACTATTCTAAAATCATGAAACGGGCAGAGAAAGTCATCACCGATGCTTCACATCCAGGCCACCATCTTTCTGAACTATTACCATCAGCCAGGCATTATAGATTAATACGCACCAAAACAAGCAGATGTAAGAACATTTTTTTCTCCACAGGCTGGGTATTCTTTTTCCCAAGCCTACAAGGGTTCTGCAATATTGTTTATGTATTATTAATATTTGTTTCTTTCAGAGTTTATTTCAGTATTTCTTGCACTAAGTTGCACTTTGCACCTCGTACGTATATGTATATTTACATTTTGTATCTTGTTTTTAATAGTCGTACGCATGTTGTTGCTTATGTAATTCATACTTGGAGAGTCATTGAAATCAGAGCTAATTCCTTGTATGTATGTACACATACTTAGCCAATACATTTTTTTTATTCATTTTCCTATTTTAATATACTTCCTTTATTCCAGCACTTACCATACTGCTATATGGTCTTAAAAACTGATCACAACTGTGTCACCATCTGCTACCCCTGAACCTTCTGATAATACAAAATAATAGGTTCATATATTCACAGTTAGCTGCCCTCACAGGCAATTTTAATCCTAGCCAGTTTTCCTTTTTGTGCTCAAATTAACCTATTCCATTTGGTTAGAGATTAGCCTTATCCAATAATTATACATTACCCCTAATGAGAATAACTGGGATCATACCGTAGATAAGTTGAGGGGACCCTAGCACTGGATAAAGCAGTTATCATAATCAATATGTGCAGACATCCATAACAAATATGTACATAAACAATTTCAGATTCAAGCACCCTCCTTCTATAAGTCCATTTGCGCTTGTTTCCCACCTTTCTTATAACTAGTCTAGTCCAGATACAGAGTTGCTGTATTCAGGACAGTCTGTAAGCTTTTGAAGCCCTCAAGCCTTTCTGTGTCAGAGGGAAGCCTTCTAACTTGTCAGTAGGGTAGTAAGCACTACGTAGTCTATCTACCAGAAGAGGAGTGGTTTCTGGCCCAGAAATTGTAGTTTATTGGCTGTTTGGGCAGTTTTTCCATCTCTTTCAACTTTCTGGTTTAAAAGCCCGCACTTGCACTTGTTTTCTGCCTTTCCTGTAACTAGTCCAGTCCAGATACAGATTTGCTGCATCCACGACTGTTTGTAAGCTTCTGAACAGTGCCAAAGTCTGCTCTTCAATTTTTTTCCCTTAGAGCTGCTAGTTCTCTCCTCTCCTGCACTTTTACTAGCTTATTAGTCTAGCACTTTACCAGACTTCTTGTAGCAATTATTGTAGCACACACAAGTGCTACCAGCACTAAATGTTCTACAAGGAAACAGCTCAAGTACTTATTATTAACACCCACCCCAGGCATGTCTAAAGGTCAGCTCCTGTGCTTTTTCATATTAACCTGGTGAACTTGGGCATCCAGAGGCAATGTAGCAACTGTCTCATGTACACCGACAACCCTCTCCTCTTACCTCCCAACACTCAGACTTGTGAGATATGCACTTATATATCCAAATTGGAAGCCACGCACTCTCCAGCCAAGACCGGAATAGCTGGCCAAGAGGAGGAGGTCAACACTTGCACCACATCACATGCAACACATAGCCCTCCAGAACACACACACACACACACACACACACACACACACACACACACACACACACACACACACACACCAGCACTGCCTTCACATAAAAACACAAACCACACACCCACCTTCGTGGAGGCTCTCAATAAAAATCTACCCAAACAGCAGAGACCTCCAAGGCAGAAACGCACTCGACCACCACAACACAGCACTAATCATGAGACACATAACTCTCCTAAACAGTGTATCACTCAACCAAAGCTCCTAAGGCAAAACAGCATGCCCAACACACTAGTCATAGGTGACTCGATAGTGAGGCACACTGTCACTAGGTTGAATATGGAGAAAGTAACAGTCAGCTGCCTGTCAGGTGCCAGGATCCGCCACATAATGCACGCACTCAGTTCTGTCAATAACAGGTACAAATATGACTCTGTCATTGTACATGTGAGTGTGAATGAACTGAGATGTACTTTCCTGGACTACACGAAAAGAGACTCTCGGATTATGTAGCCCAGGTGGGTATGACCATAGCCCTGAGCAGCATCCTACCATCACCCAGAATGATACCACAGTACAAGCAGAAAATGATTGATTTCAACAATTGGCTAAGTTTCTGGTGTCATTCTAAGGGGATCCAGTATCTGCCTGGGATGACATGACTGACAGACCTCGATGCTTTGCCAGAGATGGCCTGCATCTGTCACCCCCGGGGCTTCCGGATACTGGCCAAGGTTCTTGCACCCCTATAGTTCCTTTTTTTAGGTGGTGTTCCAAAGACCAAATTGCCATCATAACAGCTACAAACAAATGCAATCTGAGGGTCATGCTGCTCAATGCTAGAAGTCTAAATCTCAAAATGCACTCGTTTGAAGCACTCCTTAAAATGGAGAACATCGACATTTGTGTTATAACAGAGACCTGGTTCAAGGCAGCAGAAAGCACCCCTGCACTACCAGGCTATAACTCCTTCCACACCTTTCAGCCCCAGAACTTGGACTGAAGCTACAAAGGCAGTGGTGTTTCCATATTCATAAAGGATGCACACACCTCCAGACTGGTAGCCCAACATAACGCATCAGAGATACTTCAGGTGCAGCTAACATTGATTAAGACAGCGATTCAGGTCGTAGCCTGCTATGGGTCCCAACCATGTCCCAAGACTCACACTCCACGTTCCTAAGCACCCTGGAGAATATTAGGATCCAACCTAACACTTTCATACTGGGCGACTTCAACTACACCTTTATTAACTGGGAAAACTAATCATGTACCAATACACTTGCCTGTTTCCTGGAATTCATTAATTCCAATGCCCTGGAACATAAGACTCACACTCCACGTTCCTAAGTACCCTGGAGAATATTAGGATCCAACCTAACACTTACATACTGGGTGACTTCAACTACACCTCCATTAACTGGGAAAACTAATCATGTACCAATACACTTGCCTGTTTCCTGGAATTCATTAATTACACTGCCCTGGACCACCTCATTCTTACCCCACAAGAGGTAGCAACATCCTTGACCTGGTCATTACTAACATGGGCGACCGTTGCTCTACACCAGTAGTCAACTCCTCCCTGGTTAGATCCAACCACAAACTAATCACCTTGGAAATCCACATCCCTACCACCCACCCACCCAAGGTAACCAGCATGAAAAACTTCTCCAAAGCTAACTTTAGGCTCCTAGAAACAGAGATGGCTAACTTCACAGCACCCGTGCAAATGAAGAATAGTTGCATGACCGCCGAATCATACACCAATGCACTGCACGAACATGTACACAAATGCATGGATTTCACCATACCCAGTAGAACCAACACACACTCCTCCAAAAAAAGGAAGCCAATCTGGTGGTCCCATGCCATAAACAAACTCTACAACAGAAGGAGGAAACTGATGCAGAGTAAGGTGAAGTCCCAAGACAGGAAAAACTTCCTTATCAACCTCAACAAAAAGTTGAGATCACTCATCAAATCCTCTAAAGCTAGCTATGAAAACAGAATTGCAGCAGATATTTATTTATTTATTTATTTACAGTTTGATGAGAGCCCGTTTTCAGTGGAGGCCCGGGGAGTAAAGCTCCAATAATACATAGTAAAAGCTCCATAATATGAAGTACAATATTTAGTGGAAACAGAAACAAACTAAGAAAATGTTACATACAAAATAGAAAAAACTAAACAAAAGTTAAACAGCAGCTTGGAGAAGGTTGTAAAGCATAATTACATGTTTAGCGGTTGAGAACAGTAGTACAAGGTTAAATTAATACAGAGGTTTAAATCATCTGAGAATGATATAGAAGTAGCATTAGCGTGGATGAGTTCTTTATGCATGAATATTAGCATGAGTTAAATTAATACAGAGGTTTAAATCCTCTGAGAGTAATATAGAGGTAGCATTAGCATGAAGACAGTACATAGGGTTAATCAATAGTGTGTAAGGAAGAACAAACTTTGTGTGTTATAAAGTATTTATGTATTAAGCAGGTTAGGTAGGTGGAGTGCAATTGCATTTCCATTTTTGGGAGAGGTAAGAATGCAGCTGGGTTTTGCAGTGTTCAGAGTTCTCAGAAATTCTTAGAGATGGAGGGAGAGAATTCCATTTTTTGGCGACGGAAAAGGATAGGAGAAGCTGACCAGCAGGACAGTTTGGTTTATAAACAGAGATTAGATTTTGGTGGGTAGATCTTAGAGTTATGTTTGGGGTGTATACTGTTAAGATGTTTGTTATTGCTGGGCATATAGTTGGTTTGAAAATAAGCTTGTGAGTGGTGATGAGTTGGAGGTAGTCAAGGTAGTTTGGGAGTTCTAGCCATTGCAGCTGGTGGAGAGGTTTACAGTGGTGAGTGGAGTATTTGGAAGTTGTGGTGAACTTTGAGATTTTATTGTAACAGGATTCTAGTTTAGAAGAGATGGAGGAAGATAGGATGGTTATTAGGTGAGCACCATACATTACTGAAGGTAGTAAGAAGGTAGTGGCGAGGGTTTGCCTTGTTGAGGGAGAGAGGAAGTGGGAGTTTCTCTACAGCATGCCAAGTTTCTGATGGGTTTTCTTTATATTTAGCTGAATTTGGGTATCGAATTTTAGGTGTTCGTCAATAGTAACTCCAAGAAGTTTAGCAAAAGGAACAACTTCTATAGTGGAGTTGGCAAGGCTTGTAATCTTGAAAGAGGCTTTGTCTAGGTGGATAGATTTTGAGGGAGAGAATAGAAGGATCTCTGATTTATTGGCATTCAAAGAGAGGTGATTTTGGAACATCCAGTTCTCAGTAGTTGAGAATGCAGTTTGAGTTTTTCTTTGGAGCTCAGGGAGGTTTGATGCAGAGCAAACTAAAGTTGAGTCATCTGCATATTGTACTATCTTCGTGTTAGGAGTGGCTGCATGGAAATCATTAATGAAGATATTGAAGAGCATAGGGTCAAGAATGGATCCCTCGGGTACCCCGGTTGGGGTGGAAAGGAAGGCTGAGGTGTCAGTCTTCCATTTTACTGCCTGAGATCTGTCAGACAGGTAGCTGCTGAACTAGGTAATGGTGTTTTGTGAGAGGTTAAGATTGGAAAGGTGGTGAAGAAGGTGGGTATGGGAGACTGTGTCGAAAGCCTTAGAGAGGTCAAGGAGGACTGTGGATACAAGTTCTCCGGAGTCACGGACATGGCTTACGGTGTCTAGAAAAGAGAGAGGAGCTGTTATTGTGCTATGGGCAGGACAAAACCCATGTTGTGTTGGGGTGAGGAGTTGGTTGTGTGTAATGAATGGCATGAGCTGGAGGTGGATGCATTTCTCAAGAATTTTTGAAATAGGGGAAAGAATCACAATGGGTCGGAAGTTGGAGATGTTATTATTTTTGCCTCCTTTATGGAGGGGTAGGATAAAGGCTGCATACCACAGTTTGGGGACATATGATTCTTGTATGGATCTGTTGATGAGTATGCTAATGGGGATGGCGCTGCTGTCTGCTGCAATTCTTAAAAAGAGTGAGGGGATATTGTCAGGGACATTGGAGCAAGGCTTAAGCTTAGAGAAAAGTTTTTTTATATATCAGGCGGGGATGGGTTTGAGGTGGAATATGGGAGTTGAGTTTGGGGTGGAAGGTTGGATAGGGGGTTTGATTTGGGTGGAGGTGTTGTTGATTGGGAATATTTTAGTGAGTTCTGCTATAGAGTTAGTAAAGAAGGAGTTGAACAGAGTAGCTATTTCTGGGTCAGATTTACTAGTGTCAGGGCAAGGGTTGTTTTTGGTGCCTGGGTAGAGAAGTGAGTTGATGGATTTCCAGAATTGTTTGCGGTTAGAGGAGTGGTTAGACTGGAGTTTAATATAGTATGCTTTTTTTGCCTTGTATGATACGTTTTTTGGCTAAGTTGCAGAGTTGTTTATATTTAAGAAGGGTGTCAGGGTGCCTATTACGATGGTAGAGTTTCCAGGTCTTTCCCCTTTGTTGCATGAGTGTTTTGGTATCTTTACTAAGCCAAGGGGCAGAATTGTTTTTTATACATTTTATTCTTGGAGGGGCTTGGGAGTTAAGAGTGTCTAAGAAGGTTGAGTTGAAGAATTCGACAGCACTGTCCAGAGGTAGAGTTTTTAGGGTGTCCCAATTTATCAGTTTGAGAGAATTGGAAAAAGTTGTAGGGTTAAAGTTGTTGAGATTCCGAGTATGGATATATTGGTGTAGATAAGGAGAGGAGGGGGTGCTCTATGGATGAAGGCTGCTAAGTGATCACTGATAGAGTCTGGTATGGTGCCAGTGTGGGAGATTTTGTTTGGGCAAGAGACAAGGATCCAGTCCAGTATGGAGTCTGGGGGTTATTTTTATTAGGTATGGTTATAGAATTTGTGAGTTGAGTGAAATTACATAGATTGATTGAAATGGTGGGGTTATTGGCAGTAATTTTGTTCCAGTCAATGTTCACATCTCCTAGGATGTATGTCTCGAGCTTGATATTATTATGAGGCCCATAGAAGAATTTCCTCAAGTGTGTTAATGTTGTTTCCAGGGGGGATATAGAGGGCTATAACACAAATGCTTTTCTGGTTATTTAGTTTGAGATTTCCTATGACTAGTTCAGCGTTGTTGAACTGTGAAATAGGATTTTGGTAGGGAATGATGGAGAGTATGTTAGAGTAGATTAAGGCTACTCCTCCATCCTTCTATTTAGTCAGTCTTGTCTAAGTACTTGAAACCCAGGGGGTAGTATTTCAGAGTCTGAAATGTTGGGTTTTTAGCCATGTCTCAGAGACAGCTGCTATGTCAGGTTGGGTATGGGATAGCCAAGCATGGAAGTGGGCTAATTTGTTTCTTAGACTCTGGGTATTGATGGTCAAGATCTTGAGGTATTTAAGGTTGGTAGTATGGGTGGTAATGGGGGAAGATGGATTGCTGCTGGTACTAGGTCCTGGGTTGGGGTGTATGTCTCCTGCTAGGCATAGGCAGTTAAATGGGAATGAGAGCAGGGGTTTGGATTTGCTCCTAGAGTTTGGTGGGAGGTACAATAGTGCTTTGGGAATATGACGTTTCATTGAGGAGGATAGGAGTTTTAGTTTAAAGCAGAAAAGTGGGTGTGGAAGCACAAGGGAGGAGTATATAGTGTGGAAATGAGATTTGGCAGAGTTTTGATGTGTGTTAGGGGTGATGGGGTTGAAGAGGGGATAGGAAAGAAGGGAGTAGTTTGTAAGAGGAATAGGAGGTAGCATGGTATAGAGGTATAATGAGTAGTAGGCTAAGGGAAAGGATGAGAATGGTTTGAAGAGACATAGTGTGGTTTAGGTATAATAAAATAGTTGGGGGTTAGGTGTTGAGGATGTAATAGGATTATTGGTGACAGTGTAGGAGGGAGGAGTATGGAAGTTTATCTAGAGCTTTAAGGATTAGGAATGGGGGAGGGGTGAGAGAGTATTGGAGGATGGGAGGGGATAGTGAGAAGATGAGAGTGGATTGGGTGAGACAGGGGGGAGGGGACTTATGGCTAGAATAAGTATAGGAGCACTGGGGGTGGGTGGGAATTGGGGGTAGGGGAGTGTACTGAGCCCGCAGGGGGAAAGGAACAGGTAGAGCCAAGGAGAAGGAAGAAGGCAAGACTGAAGAACAATCAGTGGTTAGGTAGGTAAGCTCAGAGGTAAGGAAAGTATGGAGAATGTAGCACTTGTTTACTGTAGTTGTATGATCACATAACACAAGTCTCCAGCCAACTTCCTTGTAAGCATAACAGCATATTTAACAGCAAACAGTTTATGTAGTAAAAACAGTCACAGCTTCAGTTAGCCCCTTAGACTATTGTGAGCATAACAACATATGTAACAATAAACAGTTTCTGTAGTAAAAGCAATCACTACGTCAGTTAGATTCCCTAGACTACATGAAGTTAGCTAAGTACTTCAGTTGGAAAACATAAACATGCCTGTTAAACCAGGTGCACCACAAACATTTGAGAAGAGCTTAAACACTTGCAGGTGTGCACACTGAAAAGGGTCTGGGGAAGCTTCCTCACCACAAGCAGGCCAAAAGATAACTTTTAAAATGGTGCCACTCAAGGAGACCCACTAACATAGACTAGTTAATGTGCATGGGGGAGGAGGGAGATACAAAATGGGGGAAGGTATAACCAGAAAAAGCAGGTAGAGATCTGGCCAGCCCCCTCACAGAAGACTGCAAAGGAAAGCAATCAGTATAAGAAGTGGAAACCTTGGAGCTGTAATGTAAGTGTAAGCAAGGAAGAGGTAGAAGCAGGAAATTAGGAGTGTAAGCAGTTAGTTGCAGAAACACTACTTTATGGCCTTGGTGTGCAACTAATACAAAGGAAGGTAAATCTATCTGGGGGACAAAATACACCAAATAAATGATACTTGCCTTACTTTACAAGTATTCAGTGTAGAGGCAGATCTATTTGGGAGAAGATACAGCATGTATATTGTTAAGTTATGCCACCCAGTGGCAATAGACAAAGCTATAGTTGCCTGGGGGAGAGCCCTTGCAGGTGTGCATGCCGGTCAAAACAATGTTTAAAAAATAACTAGTAGAATTAACAAATGTGCTGTAAAAGGAAGTGTAATTAATCAGTCGCAAAGTTTAAAACATAACTGTTAAGGTCAGATAGTAAAGACAACCACAAGGCTTTCTATAGTTATGTAAAGAATCTCCACGGCAATACCCAGATTTGCTCTGAGCTATTGCACAATGGTACCTCCTATACTGAGCCAACAGATATTGCCAATATACTGGCCGACAGACTCAGTGTCAACTTTACCTCTCTCCCCCCGCAAAGGACCAATCACAATACCAGTAGATTGCCAGGCACCTAGTATTACTGCTGCACAGGTTAAAACAGCACTGTCCAAAGCAAAGAATACAGTTTCTATGGGATCTGACAATATCCCTGGCTGTGTTCTACATGAACTACAGAGTGAACTGCCACCTCACCTGTGTGCCCTGTTCAATCACAGCCTCACCTCAGGCTTTGACCCTACTGAATGGCACACTGCTACATTCATCCCTCTTCACAAAGGAGGAGCAACTACAGACCCTGAGAACTATCGCCCCATTAGCCTGACGAGTCTAATATGCAAAGCTATGGAATGCATCATCATGGACCTAATAAACAAGGATATAGGGAATCTTCAAACTCTATCCCACACAGTTTGGTTTTGTGAAGGGTAGATCATGCCTGCTCAACTTGGTTGACTTCTTTGAGTCAGTCACCAGAGCTGTGGATGAAGGCAAGGTGGTTCATACAGCCTACCTTGATCTGGCCAAGGCCTTTGATACCATTCCCCACTCAGGATATCATAGAAACTCACTAAGCTAGGCATCAACCCCTATATCACTAGGTGGGTAGCAAACTGGCTCACAGATAAAACCCACAGTGTGAAAGTAGCTGACTCCAAGTCAGACTGCCGACCAGTCACGAGTAGAGTCTCACAGGGTTTAGTCCTGGGTCCTCTCCTGTTTTGTATCTACTTCTCTGAAGTCCAGGCCAACACAAAGGGACTCTGGCTGACAAAGTTCACAGACAATTGCAAGTTGGGAGCTATCATTAACTTCCCAAGTGATGTTGACATCCTACAGAAAGGCCTCACTAAGACCAACGGCTGGTGTCAGAACCATGGCCTTAAGCTCAATGCCAAAAATGTGTTATCTCCTTTGGAAAAAACCTGGTTCCCATGAATTACCACATCAATGATAGTCCACTGAACACAGAAGGTGTCATAAGTGATCTGGGAACACAGATTGACAGCAACCTCTCTTTTGACCACCACATTGCCACTGTGGTCAGAAAGTCCTTCTGTGTGGCACATCTCATTACTAAGGGTTTTGCGTCCAGGAAGAAAGAGGTCATTGTCTCCCTCTACTCTTCCCTCATTAGGCCAATCATTGAGTACAATGCCCCATTTGGCATGTACCTCACTAGACACCTGCAACAACTGGAGAGGCTGCAAAAGTATCTCACAAAGAGGATCCTAAGCCTTACATACTTGTTCTATATGGACAGACTAAAAAAAACCTCCCAACTATTCTCACAAAGAGGATCCTAGGCTTTAAACACTTGTTGTATATGGACAGACTCAAAAAAACTCCAACTATTCTCTGTCTCATATCGCCTACTTAGAGGCGATCTCTGCTTGACTTACAAAGCCATGTCTGACCCAGCTCTGTTAGAAATGCTACAGCTAAAGAAATCCCAATCCCTTCACACCACACACTCCAGAGACCTCAACCTCATTACCACACCCAACAGAATGTGCTGGAGGGACAGGTTCATAACCCAGAGATTGCCCATGCTATGGAACAGACTTCCCATAGATGTCAAGTAGAGCAGCTCACTGGCCCTCTTCAAGAGAAATCTTGATGAGTGGATGGGAAATAGAAATTTCACCCTGGGGATCACTCCAGTGGCTATACTCAACAGAGGCACTGGGAACTAATGTCGGTGGCACAATGCCAGGGTAATTCTATGGGCTAGGCCTGTAAAGGCTCCAGGGCCATTAGCCTAGTACACACCTATGAATCACTGACTTTTGTTCCACATAGCTAATCATCTCCTTTCAGCTTATCCCGGTTAGGGGTTGCCACAGCAGAACAATGGTCCACAGAATGATTGCCAGTGGAGTTTTGTGGTGCTGAGTTGCCAGCCCGGCACCCAACCTTCCAGAGAAGGCACACACATCCATACACTCACATCTAGGGCCAATTGAGTATGTCCAATCCACCTACAGCATGTCTTTGGGATGTGGGAGGAAACCCACGCAACCACAGGGAAGACATGCAGACTCTGCACAGAAAGCACCCCAGCTGAGAATCGAGCCTGACAACCTCTTGCTGTGAGGTGGCAGTGCTAACCGCTGTACCACCACAGCCGCCCATTCCACACAGCTAATATACCCCATTTTATCACTTCCTATATATTTTAAATCATTCCCTTTCTTTTAACATTTTACCCTTAAATTACAATGCAAGTCCCCTGCAATTATAATTTTCATGTTAACCAGCACATAGTCTAACATTTGCTGAAACAGATTATCGGATTCTCTCTTTCCTTGCTAGATATATATATATATACACATGTAATGCAATAATTCCATGTGCAGATTCTCTCCACCTCATACCCACAACAGTTAACCTTCCCAACCTTCACTGTTTTTATTTTTACACAGCCACTCCAGAACAGTGTTTACTTGCTATGTTCCATGTTATATTTCCACAACACAAATTCTGTTTTCTGACTTTCTTCACTTGTCAGAAATCTTACATTCTCTAAAAGAATAACATCCACAGCACATTTAGCACACCATTGTAGTCTCCCTATCCTTACAGTTAATATTGTTCACATTTACTTAAAGTACTTTAAAATTGTTTCTTTCTTTAGGTTTAGGGGGAATATTTTTACTCTTTCCCAATTGAATATTTTTCCTGGGTTCATGTACAAATAATCTTTGATCCTCAGAATCAGATTCCTCACTCGCTAGAACTTCAAAACAATTACTAGTATCAATCCCTTCTACCAACCTCTCTTCCTGCATGCAGTCTCTCTTTAGTTTTCCCTTCCATATTTTTTCTTTTTCACTAATTCACCCTCCCCCCAGCCTCTTGTTGTCCTTCCGCATGTATGTTTTCTTCTGTTCCCCTTCATTTTCATCATTTCCTTTCTGCTCTTGACAATCAGTCCAAAAGTGTCCCTTTTTTCTTGCTGCACGTCCTTTCTTTCCATCTGGTTAAATTGTACCCTGTCATAATCATTAATTAAATGAGAAAAGTCTCCACTAAAGAAACATGATTTAGATTGGCCAGCATATCTTAATGTACCTATGACCAGCCCCAAAAAGTAACACTTGGCAAGTGTTTCACCATGTTTTTTTTTTATGTTTTAAAACAGCTTCCACCCTCTGCCCTCCATTCCGTAGGTTTCTCTTATATTTGTCTTTCACAGTGTTATCAACAGTTTCATACAGACCCTGCATGTATTTTTTAACATTGTTTTCTTCTAATTCATCAGTTCTAAACTGCAAAGTAATATTTCTACTACCAGGAAACAAATAATTGTTCCACAGATAAATGTCCTTCTTTTCGTTAAAACAGTTCCAGAAATTTCATCATCAGTCCATCAGCTTCAAATGTCATTTCACAAAAAGTCGCTGTCTCAATATAAATAAAAGACTGAATTTCTTGAACTTTAAAACCCAGAACAGTTACCAAATTGTCCCATACATAACATTTGTATATTACAGTGTCATTTTGTATTCTTACAGTTGGCTTCCTCTTCTTTTTTCAAACAGTTTTACTTACAGTTTGTTGCTGCTCTCCTTTTTTCCCTCTTGTCACTGCTGCATATGTTTGTCACTGCATTATCCTACCTGTGACTGCTGCATAAGTTTTAACTGCTGCATTTTCTGCTGCCAAATCACACGGTTCCTTTTTCACATTACCACCTAGGCGTGAGTGCGCGTGTGTGTGTGCCTTCTGTGGAAGGTTGGGCGCCGGGCTGGCAACTCGACACTGTAAAAACTCCACTGCCAATTATGAGCGGACATGTGATCCGCTGTGGCGACCCCTAACTGGGAAAAGCCGAAAGAAGAAGAAGAAGAGGATCCTCAGCACTTCAGACATCTCACCACATGAAACAATAAAACTGTCACCTGCATCATCCTGCTCGATTATTTTTAACAGAACACCATCTGCAAGCCCTTCTGATGCCAGTTCTGTTATCTTCACCACTTTGACAGACTCACTTACTTCCTTCTCCATAGAAACAGCTAAATTTGCTCATTTGTAACATCCACCACACATAAATCTTTGTTTATATTCTAAAGCCCCGTGTCAAATAAAATTTTCTCCAAATTCTCATTTTCTAGCTCCAAATGGCGTATTTCTCTTCCTATAGGCTGCTGCTTCCCTTAAGCCTTTCCCTTGCTGCTGTAGGAGCCCTCCAGTGACATCTAGCAGCGCCAAAGAGTAGGGGATTTTATTTACAATTTATTTACAATATACATATTTACAAAAATAACTAACATTCCAAATTATATTCTTTCATTTCTTACATTCATATAGACCCCCATTCCTTTCTCCATAACCACCACTTAATTTTTCTTATAATATTTGGTAATATCCATTTGCCATCAAACATAACTTAATTTAACCTTGGATTCCAAATTATATCAAATATTTTTATCCATCATAAAAAATTTCTCCAAAGCCAAGTTCACGTTACTTAAGACAGAAGTGGCAAACTTCGCAACACCCATGCAGACGGACAATAGAGGTATGAATGCTGAATCCTACACAAATGCACTTTATAAGCACTTACCACAAGTGCATAGATCATGCAATCTCTAACAGAACCAAGATGCTATCATCCAAAAAAGGATCCAATCTGGTGGTCCCCTGCCATAAACAAACTGTACAACAGAAGAAAGAAACTGTTGCAAAAAAGAGTAAAATCCCATGACTGGAGGAACTCCCTGGTCAGCCTCAGTAAAACGTTGAGATCCCTCATAAAATACTCCAACGCTAGTTACGAAAACAAAATCACCACTGATTCTAAAGACAACCACAAAGCATTCTGTAGCTATGTCAAGAATCTCATTGGCAACACTCAGATCTGCTCGGAGTTACAGCACAATGGCACTAAATATACAGAACCAACTGATATTGTCAGCATCCTGACTGATAGGTTCAGTGCTAACTTTAACCCCCTCTCACCCCCTAAAGGGCTCATCTCTATACCGGAAGAATGCAAAGTACCTGTAATCACAGCTGCACAGGTAAATAACACACTCTCCAAAGCCAAGAACACAGCATCCATGGGACCTGACAACATCCTAGGCTGCATTCTACATGAACTACAGAACGAACTGGCACCCCTCCTAAGTACCATATTCAGTCATAGCCTCACCTCAGGCTTTGTGCCCACTGAATGGCATACAGTGATGGTTATCCCACTCCACAAAGGGGGAGCCACCATGGACCCCAGGAACTACTGCCCCATTAGCCTGATGAGCCTGGTCTGCAAGGCTATGGAACATATCATCATGGAACTTAAAAACAATGACATTGGTAATCTTCAAACTCTGGACCCCACCCAGTTCGGGTTTGTAAAAGGCAGATCATGTCTCCTAAACCTGATAGACTTCTTTGAAGTGGTCATCAAAGCTGTAGATGAGGGTAAGGTGGTTCACACAGCCTATCTAGATCTCGCCAAGGCTTTTGACACCACCCCCCACTCTGAAATTATAGATAAACTCACTAAACTAGGTCTAAATCCCTATGTCACAAGATGGGTTGCCAACTGGCTCACTGACAGAACCCACACTGTGAAAGTAGAAGACTCCAAATCAGACTTCAGACCAGTGACAAATGGAGTACCACAGGGTTCAGTCCTGGGTCCTCTCCTGTTTGGTATCTGCTTCTCAGAAGTACAGGCTAACACAGACGTTCTTTGGCTAACAAAGTTCGCAGATGACTGCAAACTAGGAGCAATAATCAAAACTCCTAACGATGTGGACATCCTACAAAAGGGCCTCACTGAGACAGATGCCTGGTGTCAAAGCCATGGCTTCAAGCTCAATGCCAAAAAGTGCATTGTCATCCCTTTTGGTAAAAACTCTGTACAAATGAACTACCACATAGGCGGTAGTCTACTTAACACTGAAAGTGTGAAAAGAAACCTTGGGACACAGGTGGACAGTAGTCTCTCCTTTAATAATCACATCACCACAGTAGTCAGGAAATCCTTCCAAGTGGCACACCTCATCACAAAAGGTTTCTCATCCAGGAAAAAAGAGGTCATTGTTCCCCTCTACACATCACTCATTAGACCCATTATAGAGTACAACGCCTCTTTTGGTATGTACCTCACAAGACATCTATAACAACTAGAAAGGCCACAGAAATACCTCACAAAGAGGATTACCAGCTTCAAACAGATGCTCTACGCAGACAGTCTCAAAAAACTCCAGCTTTACTCCGTCACATATCGCCTACTCAGAGGCAATCTCTGCCTAACATACAAAGCTATGTCAAACCCAGAGCTGTTGGACATGCTCCACTTAAAGAAATCCCAATCCCTCTGAGCTACACACTCTAGGGACCTAAACCTTGTCACCACAATAAACAGAACATGCTGGAGGGATAGATTCCTGTCCCAGAGACTTCCCATACTCTGGAACAAACTACGTATCTATATCAAACAAAGCTCCTCATTAGCACTCTTCAAGAAAAATCTTGATGAGTGGATGGGAGATGGGAAATTCACCCTGGAGATCACTTCTGTGGCTCTGCTCGACAGGGGCAGAGGAAAATAATTTTCTTGGGTGGCGAAAGCCAGGGTACTTTTTGGCTAGGCTTATATAGGCCCTAGGGCCAGTAGCCTAGTACCTACATATAAACCACATGACTAACAATCTTTACTATGCTCTCCATAAAAAATGCTCAATCATGTCTGTGCTTACTTGTTTATAGCCTTTCAACTATTTTACTTTTTATCTTTTCTCATAAATTTTTAACTGTTTTACATCTTCAAAAGACATGTTCTGTTGTTTCTAATCTTCCACAGTACAAATAAATTCTCTCAATCTTTTTGTAAGGCATATTTCTTTTAACAGGTAATTTGTTAATTTGTAACCTCCATAAAAATGTCGATGTACAACATTTTTCAT
This sequence comes from Protopterus annectens, assembly GCF_019279795.1. Taxonomy (NCBI): domain Eukaryota; kingdom Metazoa; phylum Chordata; order Ceratodontiformes; family Protopteridae; genus Protopterus; species Protopterus annectens. The sequence continues at coordinate 388,157,639 of NC_056747.1, read as the reverse complement.
ACACAGTCCAATTCTTTGCTTTATAGCGTCCACTTTTTCTTTAGTTTCACATAATAATGTTATCATATTTTTGTACCAGCTTTTCCTATCATCTTCAATTTTGTCTATACTTAATTTCCACACTTTTTTCTTGGTACATCCTTCTTTCTTCATTTTTCCATCCATTCTCTCTTTTTCATTTTAATAAAATTGCATTCTTTTGTATATTTTTCCTTAAATATATTCATCACCAACTTATTCTCTTTTCCACTTATCCATCTCAAAACTTTAAAATTAAAGACGCTCCATATACTTTTGGGTCTAATAAAACTCAGACCGCCTTTGTCTTTTTTTCATATATAAAGCTCCTCTTTTAACTGGATTGACAAATAAATGGAAAAATATCAATAAATTGTTTTTCCATATCTCTTGGAATCATATATATATATATATATATATATATATACACATATATACACACACACACTTGCTAAAGAGGATAATTTCCCCATTATACAGTGACAACCTGTACCTGCTCCACATTAAGTTTAAGTCCTTGTAAATTTCTCAAGATTGTTCTCCCATTGCTCGTTTATGGTATCATACTCTCCAAATTCAGTTCTCAATACGGATATTGTTTTCCCAAGTTGTATAGCTTCCAGGTCTTTTTTACCTCTAAACCTTTACATTTCTCTTTATTAATATTCAGACCAACTTCTTATGATCTGTCATATAGATTTTAATTACTTTTCCATTGTTTGCTATTAATATTATATTATCAGCATAAGGCATAACAACAGGATACTTTCCCCCATTTCTTGTATACATTTACTCTTATCCAACTCTTTATTTTTATTACACTGTTTATAAGCATTAAAAACAAAAACTGTTCATTGGACATTCCTGTTTTACATGTTTTTCTCTCTATTTTTGCTTTATTTATATCTGAAACTATTACACTTGTTTCTGTCTGACCTGTCTAATACCATTTACTACTTCCCTAATTATCATTAATAGCTCTTGAATTCCTTTTCCTCTAACCCCATAAACATCTTCTTCTATTATATAATGTAATTTGCCTTACAATCTTTTCTGTATTACTTTCATGAATAACTTATAATTACAATCATTCAACATTGCAGGTCTTCAATTTTTATTTTTTTTTCTCCCTTTTCCCATATAAATCTCATCACACCCTCACATATTTTTCATGATTTATCTCATCATTTAACCACTCTTTAAATACTTTTTATATTTCTTTTTGCCATATCCTTAAATTCATGTGCATTTAATATCCTGTGCTATCCAATCCAGCTGCTTATCTACATCTACATTTACACTTATCTATCTGGGTTGTTGTAATTTGCTGTTCCAATTCTTTACTTATTTTCTCTGTAAACTTTTTTACCTTCCACATACTTTTTCTTTTTAATCTTCTTTCTTTTGCTACCCCTTTCACATAATTGACTACAATATCCATTATTTTAAATCATCACTACTTTTCATTTCTCTCATTACCATACTTTTACAGTACCCCCCTTCCAACTGCCTCACAAATAACTCATTACAATCACAAACCTCCAAAAATCTATCTTTTTTGTCAATGAATATACAAAGCATTGTCAGTAAAAGTCCCCTGATTCACGTCTGGATTTCTAAAAATAACCCAACTATACTTGCCCTATCTCAGACATGACAAAAACCTCATTTTACGAACTGCAAAATCCCTCCCCCCCCGTTATAATATTGTTCAACTAGATAGAAGTAAAAAAAAAGGGGGTGGAGGAATAGCTGTACTTTACTCTTACTACCTCTCTCTCTCTCCCCCTTCTCAATAGCCATTCCTGATTTCTGCCCTGCTGAAATACTTATAGCAACCTGTAACCTAAAAAAAACACAACAAATTGTCATTGTAGCAATCTACATACCCCCAGGTAAAAACATTCCCATAGTTGAGCAGTTTTTTCTTGGATTTCTATATCCATTCCCTAGGAAACCATCATCCTCGTGGATATGAATAATGGCTGGAACCTTGTTAGTACTGCAGCCCCTGGCTACTCTGTAAACCTTTATGGCTTAACCAGCTAAAACATTCCCAGGACGGCTCGGTCATCAACTGGATATTAGTATCCGATCTCGAGTGCTATCATAACCCTTCCACCCTACCTAACTCCCTTAGTGACCACCTCCCTACCTCAGTAGTAAGACACTATCCCAATCTTAACAACAGCCACCAATACAAAGAGTCTCATAACCTTAAAAACTATAACCCTATCAACCTAAATAAATTACTGTCCACAGTAAACTGGTCATTCCTACACACATTATCTCTTAATAAGGCTGTTCAAAACTTCAACAATATATTCCTAGAAACCCTTAACACCCTGGCTCCCAGTAGAAAAAGTAGGCTAAAATGTAATTATGCACCATTGCTAAACCAGGCAACTCGATCACTTATGAACAAGAGAGACAGTGCCTGGAGAGCATGGCAAACTTTCCACCTGAACTTATATAAACAGCTTTGCAACCAAGCAAAAAAACAGGTCCTACTAGCCAAAAAAAAAAAAAAAACATTTTATCAGAAATCTCTGAGCAACCCACATTCCAACCCAAAGAATATCTGGCACTCAATAAACAAATTACTATCACCAGGAAACCCCTTCCCTAACAAACCTTCTATTGAAACTGCAACCCTAATTAACCCTAAATAACACTACAGTGCCGAAAACGGCAAAGTACCAAAGCGGCCAAGCGAATTCCCAGGGAAAGAATTCACTTACATGCTACTTCGATATTTTGCAGTTTCGGTTTTGTCAGTTTGACCAAGACGCATTTGAAAACATGCGTCTTCGGTCTGCTGATAGGAACTCTCTATTTAGAATCTCCGTCACCAATATGTGTTTTCTCTTAAATTCCGTAACTTTAGATGTCCACATTTTATATCCTCCATTGACTTATCTATTCTATATTTTTTGCTTATGACTTCCATTACCATTAAAATCTCCTGTTATTATAATATCCATATTCACTATGATGTAATTTAATATATCTAAAACAGTTTCTCCCTTTCTTTATATAACACATAAGCACAAATTCCTATTAGTCTAAATGCTTTTCCTTCCCATCTAAAATCCACTACCATTAATCTTCCTAATCTAACTAATGTATAATCTAAATTTTGTATTCCTTTCCTATACAATATAGCATCACCTAAATATTTTTCATGTCCCAAATTCCATATTATACCACCTGGACGTAAGTCTCTGTTTTCTTTCTTCTTTATTCAAAATCCTAATATCCTCTAATATTATCAACTCTACATCACAACTCTTACGCCATTTAATAGATAGAATTATAAGGTTATTTACTACTGTTCTTTTTCATTTATGAAAAATTAATTATCCATTCCCTTTCTTTTTAACTTTTATACCTGATTCCTGAAAATTTCTTTTCCTATCTTTTACTCTTTTCCCAATCATATTTTTCTTCCTAACCATTTTCCAACTTCTCTTTCACTCTCTTTCTCTCCCTCCTCTTTTTGTGTATTCTCTAAACTCTCTTCTTGTTTTATATAATTACTTTCTCGCTTCTCTTTCTGTTGATCTTCCAGTTGTATTAATCCTTTATCATTTATATTTTTTGTTCAATGTCAACTTCTACCTCCCTCTCCTTCTCAAAATCTATCCATACATGTCCTGTTCACTTACATTTGTGACACACTACTTTTCATTGTTTTGCATTACGACCAGTTTCCAAACATAACTTTTTTGTCACAATTATTTACAAAATGCCCCTCCCTCTCATAGGAAAAAACATGTTTTTGGTTGATTCCAGTATTTAACAGCGGCTCTGTGTCATACCTTTCTACAGCTCCATGTAAGAAATCTGGACAAAGCCAGAAAGAATGGGAAGACAAAGGCCCAAACATAAGGACAGAATTTAAATATTGCTCTTATAAGCTTAGAAAGTTGCTAGAATAACAGGTTTTGCATTATTATGTATTTTCTGAAGCATATGGAGTCTGAAACTCAAATGTCTATCATTATTTAGTATAATTTAGTGACTTCAATCTTTAATGATTTTCCAGAAAACCATAAATTTTATGAGAAACAGACCAAAAATATGAGGCAAACATCTGGGCATTATGTGAAAATCTGTACAGTTGAGAGATATGTTCTGTGTCCATCAACATTAATCATACTAGGAATATGTACAATTTTACCATGCTCCATTTTCAGAATAACATTACAGTCCCAAGGTCCTATCTAATGTCCTCTATTATCAAGCACTTTTAAAATATGTTTTACTTCATTGCAAAAATTTTTAACAAATACTTTTTTACAGTCTCTCTTTCAATGTCCGTTCGAAACTGTATATTATTTTTTTCTCTGTTTCTCTAAAGAAAGTCTTTACAACATAATTATTCCAAGGATGAATATATTTTTTCTCTTCGTATTTCATTAGAAAAGTTTCTAGAATATCAGCAGTTTCAAAAAAAATTCACAATATGTTTCTTTTTTAATTAAAATGAAAGCTCTTACTTCCTGTGCCTTTACTCCTAAAGTCACAACTAACTTGTCCTAAATCTCATACCTGTCCAACTCCACTTCTTTACTTTGTAGCCTTAGAATGAATTTCTTCCTTTCTAGGTCTACAGTCATCTTTTCTGATTCTTTTCAAGTGCCTACAATCTCTGCAAACTATTTATTTTATCTTTCCTCCTTACCGCTTAACTTTTCCATTATTTCCCCACACAAAGCATCTTTCCCCATCTCCAGTTCACTCTTCACCAACAAATCTTCCAGTGTATCATTCTGCAACCCTCCCAGCTGGAGTGTTGTAATTATAATTCCTTCCTCACTTCTCAACCCCTCCAACAGTTCTCTCTGAAAGATTTCCTTTGAATCTTCTACTCGATCGTCATTTCTAACATCATTTTTCTGTCTTCAGTATTCAAAAAATCCCTACAGAGTTGGCATTCACCTCGTCTCCATCTCCTGCAGTCGCCATTTTTGTGTGCCATTCTCCCAGCTGCCTTCATGCTAGGAATGGAACAAATGCTTGCATTCATTAGCTGGATATACTATGACATCCATATCAAGTAGGGGAAGTTCCCCAGTACTTTGGCCGGATTTCCCCCAAGTACTATAAATACTACCTTGGATCTCCTGTGAAAAGTGGCACTAACCTAGTGAGTCTAAACTGATAAAAGGATAAATAAATGTTTGTTTTCTGGATATAAAAAAAATGATACATTCAGGTATGAGAAACCGCTTGTAATAGAGTTTTATACACTGAACATCACTGGCCTTTTACTTCTCCATGCCTTAGTTTGCACAGTAATTACTGGAAGTGATCCACCATCATCCTCACCATTTGGTTTATTTACATAGAATAGCGTTACTGCACCGAGAGAATAGTAATCTGCTTAAGGGATCTGCACTGCCATGATCATGATATCTACACAGAATACAGACTGTTTTAAACTTACATGCTCTTAGAAGCACTAATCATTTCAGAATTCATGGAGACATTTGTGATGTTATTTATTTATGTTGCCTGGGATAGTCTGACTGTGCAAGAAAATCCCCTTTTCAGTGGATGCCCAGAAAGAAAAACTCCAAACAATGAGAATAAAAATACATATACTATTATTGTAATACATATAGTTGTGAGGTAAACACTACAATAAAAACTGAGACAACATACAACAGAGATGGTTATGATCAGGTTGCCCATCTGTGTTTGGATGCCAAGAAATTCACCTCAAGAGTGAAGCTCGAGAGGTGAATTTCTCGGCATCCATGTTGAGAATACATAAGAAGAAGTTAGGTCAGAGACGCGATCATAATTCTTTGTAGTGCATGCTCAATTCACTACTAGTTGAAGTAAAAAAGCCATAAAGCACTGTCAGAAAGCCAGTATAACACAGCTCCTCACATTTACATTCACCTTGCCACGCCTCTTTACTATCCAGATTTTCACTGAATGCCTAAATTTTGTATCATGTATTTCATCTATTCGTCATAAAGGCCATGGTTTTCAAGCAAATTAGTGAGGATATAATTATTAAAATATTGACACACATTTATGTTTCAGGCTTTGTATCCTTCAGAAAAAGAGGTTATTTTACCAAGTTTCTTTTTAACAGGAATTCGGGGACACATTGTCTGTACTGGCAGCAGGCAGAAACAAATCTTTTTTCTCCTTCTCCTGTCCTCTGTTAGTCAGAACTGATAGATTTTACTGCATAGTGCTAGACCCAACCTTAACAACTTAAGCAGAGGATGGTTAACATTTAAGGTTGGGTCTTGTATCACTTTGGCGCTTCACTGATTTGTCTTTTTCTGAATATCAGAAAGTAATCAGCCTGTTCCATGCATTAGAATGATTTAATACATAGGGTTCTAATGGAACACTACATTAAGAATACAAACACAGACTATTGGACTAATATGTAAAATTCTAAGCAAGTACAATATTAATATAATGATCTTTGAGAGTGGTATTCAGTTTATCCAACATTAAAATAGTGTAACTTTATGTTACAAAATGAGAGAAAAAGTGGAAGAGCAGGGAAATAGTAGGAAATATTTAGAAAAGGTGAAGAGGCAGTGGAGAAAGATAAGAAGGAAAAGTAGAAATTTAGGGAAATTGGAGGAAATGGGGAGAAATGGGTTGAGATAATACAGCTGTACAAGTGACTTGTGGAGTGTGCTTAAACGGTCTTTAAGCCAGGTGACTTGGCAGTGGCTTGAAGATTCCAAATTATCTTGGTGAGGTACATGAGCGTAGCCAGGAGCCAGTCAGATGTTTTAGTCTGGGATTGATACCTTTTAATTTGTCTGTTTTAGTGGAAGTGATAAATTGTTCCTCAGTAAATAAATATGGAGTCCATAAGTATATGTGAGTTATTCCAAAATAAAATATGTCAAGTCTAAAATCAAGTCTAAAATCACTGCCGAGTCAGGTTTCTAAACAGAAAATGTAGTGTGGATCAGGTAAGCAGTTTATGTGAAAGAGTTGCTGTGCAACCATACAGAGAAGCATCACATGAGGGCATCAGAACCTTGCTAACTTCATAATGTATGTGTTGAACAGAAGACAGAAGCATTTGCTTTGAAACAGTACTTTCCTGATCTGGGCCTCCACGGTATTTTCATATCTTTAGGTATCAACATACACAATTAAACTAACACTTTCTACACTTTTGACAGAAACACATTATAGTAGTATAACATTCCCCAGAAGAGCAGTCAGTTATTTCTCATTGTTTAGTTTTCATAATTACTGAATTTTCTGCACTTTCTATTTGACCAGTTACAGACCCATGGCATCTATCTTATCACCTAGGAATGTCTAAAAGAAAAAGAAAAAAAAAAAAAAAAAAGAAGAAAAAATATATGCATTTAGCCATTTTAATCATAAGCCAATAATTTCTGACCTGTTCAGCTCAATGTCCAAATAATACAATTTTTTTTTTCTGTTCTGCCATTTAACAAAATCTCACCTAGGGAAACTGCCACATTTCGGCTGCATCTTGCAACATCCTTTAATTTTATCTTTGAAGCATAGCAGGTACAGAGAACACTTTGAAAGGTAATCTGTTTTACCTGAATAAAGCATTAGGAAGGTTTTTGTAACATAGTTTTTAGAATCTTTGCCTAATACAGTGTGCTGATATGTGTGGTCTGCTGTCCAAGTATGAAAACTGCTTATCACCAGTTAACACTGCAAGCAGATCTATACTGGAACTGAGGTATTGTTCTAAACATGACAATGTTTGCTGTATGCTTGTAGTCACTGCAGATCCTTGTATAATCCTCTCTATAACAGGAGCTCTGAATAGATCTTACTGTTACAACTTCATATATTTAGTTACCACTTCTTTTCTTTTAAGAAATATTTTGATTTTTCACCTACATTTGTTGTTGAAGCATAAAAGGCTTATTTTTACTTGAAAACCTAGGAGGTACAGTGTTTCTAGTGTACATTTGTAACAGTTCTCTTCAGTAAAATATAAACTATCTTCTCTTTAAACGTACTGCAATACTTCTGCAAAATTCTTTTGTTGATCTCAGATAAATGATTTGTAGAACTCCACTATATATTAATTTGCTTCAATCAAACTTACTCCAACAACTCTAGAAGAAGCTTGGCATAACAACCAAAAGTATTTTCTTTTGCTTTGTCTTTAAAGACAACTTTATTCTACTGGTGGTAGCATTTGTCCTTAATCTTCCTATCCTATTAAGTTTACTCCAGTTATATCACACTGTTTACAGTGGGCAAAGCAACGAGTGTCACTCTTGTCAGGTTTCTGCCTCTTGCAAAGGTACAGTCCTGTACAATGTCCAATGTACAATCCCGGGGCAATTTTAGCATATTTCAGTAAATGGTCATTCATTAGAGATAGACTCAGTCAGAGGTACAGTTTGCAAAATTCAAATATTCATTTGATTTCTGATCACTGAAAGAAGATGATTGCAGCTGGCTTCTCATCTCATTGAGGCTTAGATGTTGGTCAAAGATTAAGCTACCGCAGGGTAGAATTAGAAGCATTTCACCTAACATTTTTGTCATTCCCACTCTAGCTATTGAGTGTTGCACTGAAACAGAGCCTGTAGTATTCATCCATTGGTGCTTGGGTACTTTCTCACAAGCACTGGTCTCCAGGTCTATATCACATCATCGAATCTGACTTCAGCGAATGGCTGTTGGTAAAACAACTAATCATCGAAGCCACTAATCACCGAACAAACTTTTCAGCAAAAAGTTTCCAAGGGCAAACTGACAGTTGACCACCATCTGGAATTTGCCCTTTTCTCCACTATAGTGTGATCTCAGAGTTGGTATATTTAGTTAGGGTGGTGTGGGGGGTGCAGCCTCCCACACTGGGGGGTGTAGGGGGCATAGCCCCCACCTGTGTTGGTGTTACATTTGATGGTTTTGCTTACGGTCACTAGGGTGGACTACCATCGGTTTGCCCTAGGAAACTTTTTGTTGAAAAGTTTGTTCACTGATTAGTGGCTTTGATGATTAGTTGCCCGATGAAGAGCCATTCACTGAAGTGAGATTTGATGATGCGATATAGACCCCTGATCTACTGCTACAGTACAAGGTGCTACTTCACAGCTCAAGTGCCTCACCTCAGCTAGCTGTTGTTATACTGCAGCACTCCAGTAGGTGGAAATGGGGTAGATGGACAGAGCTGATTTCCCCTGTGGATGGCACCAATGTTTGATTAACAAGCTTACGGTGGTGACTCTGCAGCCTCTGTTCACTTTAAATAATAAAGTTTTATCCATCCATCCAAAACTCCTTTTCCCATTTTTTTTTTTTTTTGCACATGAGGTTGGGGTGTCACTTCAGCAGTGACAATCATCTCGAGCCAAGGTTTACACTGTTGGGGTGGCTAGTCCTGCCGCAGTAATTCATTCCACTCACTCGGGCACACACTCTCACCTGCGGCCAGTTTAGTGTGTCCAATTAACCTGATGCATGTCTTTGGAGTGTGGGAGGAAAACAGAGCACCAGAAGAAACCCACATGACCACAGGGAGGACATGCATACTTCACACAGAAGGCACCCAAGCAAGAATTGAACTGGAGAACCTGAGAACCTCTTGCTGTGAGGTAATGCAAGATCATGGTACTTCCAGTTGGGATGGCCATTATTTCCTGTCTGTGCAAAGAAGATATTCTTTCATGGTCACCCCTCTCTCCTCCCATTTTCCAATTTCCTATATATGACATACAACATAACTTTTAGGGTTTGGTTGTTTTCTTTCAACATTCTGGATCAAAGGTTTGACTTTGGCAAGAGTCTGCAGACTGAAAATAGTTCCTGTCTTTTTGCAGATTTTCTCATCATGAACAGATAGTCCGGTTGTAACATTTATTCATTACCTGACTAACCACTTTATCAAATTCAACGTTGCAGGTGGAGTCAAAGCCTATCACAATACTCACTGGATGCAAGACAGAGAGATACTCATCCCGAGTAGGACCGGATGCTCATACATATTCACTCAGACATGACACACACACGTACAGGCAATCTAGTCGATATCTAATAATTCATTGACAGCACCACTTTGGGATGCGAGACAAACTAAAAAAAAAAACATCCAGACATAGTAAGAGCATTCAGACTCTGCAAAAAAGGCAACTCAGATAGGAAAGCAGTCCACCGAAATAATTTAGTGAGGCAGCAAGTTAACTGGTGTCCCACTATTCTGCTTTTATGTTTTAATTTGCAGTTATGGTAATTGTGATTTCCACAACATCTTTAATATGCTTTAGCTATACTTTATTTTTCAGAGGATTATTTTTTGAAAGTTACATATTGCTGTATCAAATCTGCCATGCTTTTAGAAAGATCCATATTAATCCTGAGTTGCCCCAATTGTCTCTGGTTAGACAGATGTACTTTACAGATCAGAACCAATTACCCCTGTCCGTGGGGGACATGGGTGTCACCCCCAGGGTAAATTGGTGGTCATCCATCCATTTGTCCAGGCTGTGCTTGAAAAGGGTCATTGAGGTGCTCTGCTCAGCATGAATTGTAAGTTTACTCCAGAGTAGTGGCAATCTCTGGGAGACATACCTGAGTGTCCAGCATGATCTGTTAATGTCATTGACAAGGTCGAGATCCCTAGAGAAAGTAATTCTAGTGCCATTTGATTTGTGGATGTGCAGTATTTGCATCATATTGGGGTCAGAGACTGCCCTAACAAGTCACATCTCTAGCCTGTATGATACACAGTCTAGTGACAAGGCTTTCAGTCTGTCCACGTTGGTAATGGTTTGCAGGCCCTGAATCTTCTTAGTGAGAAACCTCTGTGGTCTCCCCAGTTGCTGCAGGTATCTGTTAATATACATGCAGAAGGGAGCATTGTACTCTATTAATGGTCAAAGTTCAGATTGTTGTCGACCTGTGTTCCCATATCACGCACCACTAGTTTTGAACTTAGAGAGGTGCTGTCAATATTGTAATTAGTGGGGAATTCTGCTTTGCCAGATGGGATAATAGTGCATTTTTTGCATTTAGTTTTAGACAGTGACTTTGGCACCAGTCATTTGTTTGTGCTCGCCCCTCCTGTAATACGTTATCATCATTGGGGGAACTCAATGATTGCACCTAGTTTACATTCATCAGTGAACTTAGTAAGCCAAAGGCCATCTACTTTAGCCTGGAGAAGTAGATTCCAAATAGTAAAGGGCCCAGTATAGATCCTTGCAGTACGCAACTTGTGACGGGTCTACTGGTAGAGGTGGAGTCACCAACATGTGTTCTGTTGGTGAGCCAGTTAGTTACCCATCTAGTGATGTAAGGTTTAACACCTATCTGGGAGTGTTTTTCAATGATACCTGAGTGGGGGATTGTGTTAAAGACTTTGACTAGGTCCAGATAGGCGGCATGCACTGTCTTACCTTCATCCAGTGCTTTGGTGACTTTCTCAAAGAAGTCTACCAGGTTCAGTAAGCACAATCTACCCTTAACAAAGCCAATTTGTTTGGGTCTAGAGTTTGAAGGTTGCCTATGTCCTTGTTGATAAGGCTCATGATGATTCCTTCCATGGCCTTGCAGACAAGGCTGGTTAGACTTATGGGTCTATAGTTCCCAGGGTCAGTTGATGGCCCCCCCTTTTTGCAAGGGGATTACTGTTGCTGTTCTCCATTCTGTTGGTATAAAGCCTGTTCTTAGTCTATGGTTAAAGAGAATGGCAAGTGGGTCAGCTAGGTCCTGTTTTAGATTGGTTAGTAAGCAACCCGGGATGTTATCTGGTCCCATTGAGGCCATGTTTTTGGCCTCAGAGAGCACAGATATGGCTTGATGTCTATAGATATTAGGTAGAGAACTGGTGTCAGGTATGCTTTCGGGTATAGCTGGTGGGGATAGCGGGGCAAAGTTTGCACCAAATTTGCCAACTAGCAGGTTGGGAATTTCCTCCAGTATAGTGTGAGTGGTACCATCTACTACCAATTTGGCACATAGCTGGGCACTCCCCCCCTTTTAGGTTCTGGACATAAAGAATGCCTTGTGATTGGCCTTAGCTAGGGATGCTATTTTAGCTTCATGGCTAGCTTCAGAGGACTTTACAAAACTTCTGATTTGCTTGTTCAATCTGTGGAGGGAATTCTTCCTCTGCAGAGGCAGTTGCCTCTTGTTCTTGGACATCAGTTTCTTCCTTTTGTTGTACAGTCTGTTTATACTAGATGTCCACCAAGATGGCGTGTTTTTTCGGGAGGGCCTGGTTTTAATCTGGTCAGGTACAACCGAGTCTGTACAGTTGCTAAAGTGATTATACAGGGCAGTTATGTACATCTCTGCATAGGAGTCATTATTGCCTATGATTGCAGGGGGTATACAACTTTTTAAACCATCACTTAGGAGGCTATAGTTTGCTTTGGAGAAGTTCCTTAGTTTTGTTGCTCCTTTGGGGATATGGGGTCAAATAGTTACTTCGAATGAGACTGATTTATGGTCTGACCATAGCAGGGAGGCCATCACACAGGGGCAGTGCAGTGACCACCCGTGTTGGTGGGTACTATGTCAAGGACATTAGAGCCCTTGTGGGGGTGCAGAATATCTGTTCTACAGCATTTGCAATGACAAAGTCCAGGAACCTCTGGGCAAGGATGTTTGAGTTCATGTATGTTATCCAGTCGCTGGAGGACTAATTGAAATCTCCCATGACTAAGGTGTTGGGCTGTATGGCGACTGACTCCAGTAAGTCCAAGTAGGCCTTGTGCTTTACTTGATTCATGGCGGGGAACCTGTAGTTTGCAATGATGTGGCTCAGTGTTTTGCCTATAGTTAGTTGGGCATGGAGTAGTCTGAGAGAGTCGTAATGTTTGACCAGTCTGGAGGTATACTTGGCTTTAATGAAGATGGATATACCTTCACCTTTAGTTCTTTTATGCTCATTCTGAGGTCTGAACTTGTGGAAGGCACTGTAGCCTTGCACAGCTGGGGTGCTCTCTGCAGCCTTGAACCATGTTTCAGTGACTGTACAGACATCAGCATCTTCCAAGGTGCGGAGTGCTTCCAGGGAGTGCAGTTTTGTGTTTAGACACCTTACATTAAGCATCAGAACCTTGAGTTTATCTTGAGTGGATTTTGCTATGTCAGAAATTTTGTTGTTTTGACATTGCCTAAAAAAGGCACTATGGGGGAGACAAGCACCTTAGCCAGTATCTGAGAGCCTAGTGTAGACAGGTGCGGAACCTTTCCAGCAAAGCACCGTGGCCTGTTGACAGTGTCTTCCCAGGCTGACAAATACTGGATCCCCCTGCAATGATACCAGAAGCTAAGCCAATTGTTGAAGGCAATCATGTTTTGTTTATATTGTGGCGTCATCCTTGGTGAAGGTAAAATGCTGCTTAGAGCTAGGGTCATACCTGCCTGGGACACAAATCTAAGAGTTCAGCCATGTTCATATAGTCTAGGGAGGTATGTCTCAAGTCATTCACCACAACATGGACTATGACAGAGTCATAACGGTACTTGTTAAGTGACCTGAGTACATGCTTGATCTGATGGATCCTGGCTCCCAATAGGCAGCTGAACATGACCTTCTTGTCCAGCCTGGTGAGGGGGACATCTGTGTGTCTCACTATGGAGTCTCCAGTGACCAAGACATTAGGTTTTGAGGTGTTTTGCCTTAGGGGTTTATTTGGTGAGACACTAATATGTGTGTATTATGTGCAGTGGTTTCTATACATGTTGAGGTGTGTGCAGATAATTTGCACTTGGGAGGTTTCTGATCTTTTGGTAGGCTTCTAGTGTGTACCTCCATGTATGTGCGTTTATGTGCTGTGTCCTGAACTTGTGTGAGAGGTGAAGTGCGTAAGCTGACAACCTGTTTGATGTCTTGTTTTTTGTCACATGAGAGGATTGTTTCCAAATTGATAGTGTAATTACATCCCTCATATATGGCATTTGTTTGTTTCAGGGCTAAATAGTTGTCAATGTACATTAGGCATTTAATACATTGCCCCAGGATGTGCAAGTCAATCAGGCTGGCCACAGAAATGGTGGGAAAGTGACCATCCATAATGGCAGATTTGTATTGTAGTACTGTTGGGGAGTGGGTAAGTTAGATCAGGTTATGATGTAGGAATAACAGAGGGGCTTATTCTGTTGACAGTTTAGGGTGAAGAGCCGTGGTGATGCTGTTCAATTTGATGGTGAGCTGCTTGCAGAGCAACAATAGACTTGATGGGGTTCTACTGACAAATGTCTAGGGAAAATTTAAGTTTCCAGGCATTTGCATCTATACAGGGCAGTGCTAACCCTCGTTTTGCAATACACAGCTACATGCAAACGCAAGGTTTAAATACAGGTGAAATTCAATAGTTTTAAGACAAACTACCAATGGGAAAGCCCCAAACTGAGCCTTTCTCCAGCAATCCCAACTCATATGGAACCTGAGCTACGCACGTCTGCCACAAGGGTGCAGGAAGGCTCTCTTAATATAAGATGGCTGGTTTAGCGCACAGTGATACCAAACAGTGTAGATTCAGCAGCCCATGCTATATAAGGAAGTACAGAATTTCAAAGTGTAGAAAAAAATGCAGAAACAATCAGCAAAAATGAAGCAGCAATTCAAACAAATACAGTTAAAGTGCAATACAGGCTTTAAATATACTTATTTTTCAGTTGTTTGCAGTAGATGCCTTGCATTTCAGTTCAGATGCACTCTAGATCTCTGGCTAAAGTCACCAAACTCTGAACAGCTCCAGTTAACTGTATTTATTTGAATTAGATACATAGGTTCTGGAACTGAGAAAATAAGCTTTTAGTTCATTTTTAAAGTGTGAGGTGTGGGAGATTGAACGTAAGTCAAGGGGAAGTTTGTTCCAAGCATGGGCAAGGGAGTGTTTGTAGAGTAGTTTGCCCACTGACCTTTTTGGGTGGTAGATATCAACTAATTGTGGGTCCGAGATGGGCTGTAGATGGAGACTAAGGAAGATAGAGATGGACAGAAGGAGGGTTTATAAAGAGTAGAGTGTAGCATATGAAACTGATAAGATAGCAGAAATTGGGGAAGTTCAAGCCATTGAAGAGAGTTTAAAGAAATGCAGTGGTGTGAGTTGTATGGGGAGTTAGTAATGAATCTGGCTATTTTATGGTAAGTCTGTTGGAGTTTGCTTAGAGTGGAGGCCTGGATATTGGTAAGAACTGGGGCGGCATATAAGAGGGAGGGGAGGAGGAGTGCCTGGCCCAGGGTAAGTCTAGATTCAGGGGTTAGGAATTTTTTGTTCTGATATAGTAGACCTAGTTTCTGTTTTTTTTTTTTTTTTATACATTGGAGTATGTGTAGATTGAACTTTAGTTCATCAATAATGACCCCTAGGAGTTTTGTGTGGGTGTCAGGTTGGATAGTTGTATTGTTAGAAGATTTAATAAAAAAGAAAGTTTTGTGATGATAAAGAGAACGGGGAAGGAAAAGTAGGAGGTTAGTTTTTTTGGGATTTAGGATCAATAGGTTGAGAGAGAGCCATTGTTCAGTGGCTAGTAGGGCATGTTGGGTCAGGGAGCATAGTTCAGGAATGTTATTTGAGATGGATATAAGTGTGGAGTTGTTGGCATACTGAATAAGGGAGGATTTTTTGCATGAGGTGTAAAGATCACTGGTGAAGATGTTAAACAAAAGGGAGCCCAAGATGGAGCCTTGGGGAATACCAGTGGAGATGGGAAGGAAAGGTGAGGAGGATGAGAGCCATTTGACAGATTGTTCCCTGCCAGATAGGTAACTATTAAACCAGGCAAGTGTGGAGGGGGATAGGTGGAGATCTGCGAGTTTGGTTAGTAGCAGAGGATGAGAGACAGTATTGAAGGCTTTGGAGAGATCTAGGAAGAGACAGGAAATGAGTTTATTGTTGTCTAGGGCCCCTGCAATGATACGAGTGAAGGAGAGGAGGGCAGTGGTGGTGCTGTGGTGAAGACGAAATCCATGTTGGGTAGGGGTAAGTAAGTGGTGCATGAGGAGGTGATTGAAAATCTGTGAGTGAATACATTTTTCCAATATCTTGAAGAGGGGGGACAGAATGGCAATGGGTCGGTAGTTTGAGGGAGTCAGTGGAGTTTCCAGCTTTATGAAGAGGGATAGTAAAGAAAGATTTCCAAAGGGTGGAGACAGTTGATTCCGGAATAGATCAATTAATTAGGATAGGCAATTGAGTCAGCAGCAAGCTTGAGGAATGTAGGAGATAGATTGTCAGTGGAAGGAGAGCAAGGTTTTAGCTTGAGTAGTATAGATTTGATGTAAGTAATGGGAACTGGCTCAAAAGAAAATAAAGTTGTGTTAGTGGGACTTGGAGGGGTGGGTGTCGAAGTAGAGTTTGGCTTAGAGGTTACCAGATTTTGGATGGAAGAGATAAAGTGTTTATTCAGGAGGGGAGCTGTTTCTTGAGAGGAAGAGTTAGGGTATGGAGAGGGATTAGAGGGCTTTCCAGGATAGGGGATGTTGTTGAGCTGAGCAGAGCTATAGTATAACTTTTTGTCATTAGTTGTATATTTTTTGCAAGGTTCCTCAGTTGCCTGTATTTTTGAAGAAGAGGTGGTTGTTTAGTTTTAGTCCAGGTTTTCCAAGCACTATCTCTTTGTTTCATAAGGGACCTAGTCTCCTTGGAGAGCCAGGGAGCATGATTTGATTTTACTCTGATCTTCCTAGAGGGAGCCAAGGAGTTTAGAGTACTTATGAAGATGCTATTGAAAGTGCTTACAGCATCATTTAGGGGGAGGTGTTTTAGGATGGACCAATCTATGTTGTGGAGAATGAAGTTAAATTCGGATGAATTGAACGTCGATAGTTTTCGACAGTCTTTGATAAGGTGGGGTTTAGGAATATGGGAGTAGTGTCTTAAGATGGTGGTAGGGAGATGATCACTGAGGGAGTCAGGTAAGGTGGTGGGATTATGGTATTGGTGGGGGAACTGGTAAGGATCCAGTCTATGATGGAGCTGGAGGTGGAATTTTTATGGAAGCGAGTGGGTGATGTTATAAGTTGGTGGAAGCCGTGTAGGTGGATACTGAGTTGGGGAAAGTCAGTTGTGACTTTGGACCAATCAATATTGACATCACCAAGGATAAGTGTCTCATATGGTATGTTGTGGGAGAACCAGTTTAGGATGTTTTCAAGAATGGGCAGATTGTTACCAGGAAGAAGGTAGATAGAGGCAATTGCAAGTTTTTTTGTGGGGATTCAGATAACAGTTAAGGATGATGATTTCAGCTGGGAGGAAGTCAGGAATTGGGGAAGGGTATGGTGAGAGGTTAGGGTTGTTTGAGTAGAGGATGGCCATGTCACCCCCTTTCTTTTACAGGTCTATCAGATCAGAAGAAATTATAACCTGGTGGGAGTATTTCACTATTTGAGATTTGTGGCTTGAACCAGGTTTCAGATAGGGAGAGGATGTGAGGGGTATTGAGAGCTATCCATGAGTGCAGCTCAGTAACTTTATTTGCTAGACTCTGAATATTCAATGAGTAAATAGTTAAGTATTTGGATGGAGATGATTGTTGTGACTGAGGTTGGTGACTGTTAGAGGAGTAAGATGGGGGCATTAGAGGTAGTTTTGGGGAGAGTGAGGGTGGGGAGAGAAGAAGAGGGGCCAGGGTTGGGATGGATATCCCCAGAACAAAGTAGGTTTTTAGTGAGGAGTGTGTGTGGTAGATGCCAGATGGAGTTTGTATAGTTTCGACTTAGCTTTATGGGAAGGTTTAAAAACCTGTATTATTGATAGTTTATATAGACTTGAGGTAGAGGTAGTAAAGAGATTAGGGGAGATAGTAAAAGATGAAGTAGTTGGATATATGTTGTATGAGTGAGAAGTTGGTGAACATAGGAGTGGGTCAGAGAGATTAGAGTGGTAAGAGGTGGAAATAGAGAGAATAAGCAGTATTGTAGAATATATTAGAAAATAATACATGTTGGAATAAAATATGGTCAGATAGAGTAGGTAGAGACAATGGTATAGAGGAAGTGGTGTTGACAAGATTGACAGATTAGTAAGGTGGTCATGGCAATAGGCAGGAAGTGGAATTGTAGTGGCTAGTGGGACAGGAAGGGGAGGTATAGTTAGGTACAAAGGTAATTGTAATGGGGTGGGTGGGAATGGGGTAGGGTAGGGGAGCAAAGTGAACCCGAGTGTAGCAATGGCGAATGGAGCGGGACTAGCACCCTGGTCAAGATGAAGTCAGAGAAACAATCAGAAAAAGTTAGTGAAAAACTAGCTTGAGAGACAAAGATATAAAGTTTCTAAAGGTATAGTCACCAGAAATAAATAGAAAAGAAATAAAATATGAGCAGAAGTATGCTTACAAAAAAACACTGGCCTCAAGCTACACAAGTAGATTTACTTGAAGCAAACCCAGTGCTGTATGGTTAAAATAAGCTACAATACAGAGGGGCTTTGGAGGGGGAGAGAGATCTTACTAGCAGCTAAAAGCTGGGCAAAAAAACATTAATATGTAAGAGTCTGAAGACAGTAAAATAGGGCAGGTGCACTAGCAAAGGCAGTTATGAGTGAGGCTAGAAATGAATTCAGGGAAGGGTAAAGTACAGAACAAAAAGAACTTCTTAGAAAGTTTCAGTAGTACTGTCCCTCAGATAACTCTTTCAGCTGAGTAATAAACTCAGTGATAGATCCACTATCTTCCTATTGCAGGAATTAAAGAACTAGTCAGTTATGATTGCTTTTGATTAAAATTTCTATAAAAATAATATGTTACAAGCTAGCCAACTTTTCAAATGTTTTAATGACTAGCTTTTTTGCATAAATTAGATTTCTGATTAAATTGTTCATTTGTCATCTAACAGCTCTTAGTAAAATTGACTGTTTTTTCTCTGATAATTTGATATTTTTGCAACAAATGTGATACGGTGTGTCACAGTAAACTTTCCAGCAGTGAATCTTAATACTGAAGGATGCAAGATTTCCAACTGTAGTACCCATTTTCAAATTTCTTTCTTGCGCCAGTTTTAATGCTTTTCACTTTTATGTTTTGTCCCCAGTTTGTACCAGCACTGGAAATTGAGATACTGCAGAAATAAATAAAAGAGAATATTTTTTTAATTCAAGCAATGGCAGAATATGTATGTTTCAGTTTGCAGTTAGACAACAGCTTTAATTCCAGTATGTTGCAAAGCAGAATCACCCCAGCTTATACTGTGTTTTGGTGTGTGCATAAGGCCTTCGACACAATACCCCACTCAGGTATCATCGAAAAACTCATCAGCTTGAATGTAAACCCATACATCACAAGATGGGTTGCAAACTGGCTAAGTGACAGAACCCACAGGGTCAGAGTTGCTGGAGCCATGTCAGACTCAAAGCCTGTCACAAGTGGTGTCCCACAGGGCTCAGTCCTGGGTCCACTCTTGTTCGGCATCTACTTTTCTGAAGTACAAGCAAACACAGGAGGGTTATGGCTGACAAAGTTTGCAGATGACTGCAAACTGGGCCATAGTCGAAAACACATCTGACACAGATATCCTCCAGAAGGGCCTCACAGAAACGGATAACTGGTGCCAGAGCCATGGCCTGAAGTTAAACGCCAAAAATGCATAGTCATACCCTTGGAAAAACAAGGTTACCCTAGCTACCATATAGGTGGCAATCCACTGAGCACAGAAAAAGTCATCAGAGATCTGGGGACCCAGGTTGACAGTAGCCTTCGCTTGACACTCATGTTGCTAAAGTAGTTAGGAAAACCTTCTATATCACCCACCTGATCATGAAGGGATTCACATCTAGATCAAGGGAGGTCATCGTCCCCTGTACTCATCACTTATTAGACCTATGATTGAGTACAATGCCCGTTCGAATGTATCTGACCAGACACCTGCTGCAGCTTGAAAGGCCCCAAAAGTTCCTCACCAAAAGGATAAAGGGTCTCAAAAATATGTCTTATGCTGCCCGACTGAAAGAACTCCAGCTCTATTCAGTCTCATACCGCTTGCTCAGAGGTGACCTGTGCCTGACATATAAGGCCATGTCAAACCCAGATTTGATGAATATGCTTCACCTCAAAAATCTAGATCCCTCAGAACCACAAGGGCGGAGACTTAAACCTTGACACGGTTATAAATAGAACGTGCTGGAGGGACAGATTCATCACCCAGAGACTCCCTATGCTGTGGAACAAAATCCCGGTACATGTGAGGCAGAGCACCTCTCTGGCCTTGTTCAAGAGGAATCTTGACCAATGGATGGGAGATTGCAGATATACCCCAGGGATTACTTCAGTGTCACTGCTTGACAGAGGCACAGCAAAATGATAGGCATAGTTTTTATTCAAACTAAAGGGGTGGCGAAAGCCACATAACTATGGGCTAGGCTTATAAATGCCCTTGGGCAGATAGCCTAGTATGAACCTATGAACCTATGAAAAAAACTCATCAGTGGAAAGAACATTGGCTTGAAGGGGTCACACTCCAGGCTTGCATCAAGCATTTCTCCACAGAGGATATATGAAAACAGATGGGAGGGTGGCAGTTGGAGGAATGTGTAGCGATGTGGTTGTGGTCTTTCATGGGCAGCCAGGAAAGTACGGGTGGAAGTGGGTATGTTTTAAGGCTCAACAGATAGGGCAACTAAATATGGGGACTTGGTAAGGGTTTTCTTTATGTTCTGCAGAAAAAAAACAGTGAGATAGGGAAAAGATATCTGCAAAGTTTACTGGATATAGCCAACTTTTCAAACATTGCACAGAGCAGAATAATTCAGTTGGGGAAACTACCTTAGGATTCAGAAAAATGCTCACTACTAGTAATAGTTGCCCACTGCAGGTTGGTCAATTGATGCAACTGCAAAAAAATTAATTTGGAGACATATATGGCCGCACTGAGAAAAAAACTCATTATCATCTTATTAACATGTCTCTAAATTGCATTATAGTGTTGTCAGACCTGACCAGGCTAGTGTTATCCCTAGCTGTCCATGTATCACATTAGTAAAGGTAACCTTCCTGCTCTTACACACTTGCATTCCGACAATACCTCACAAACACATCCATTTATCAACAGATAATTCTCCTCCCAGTTGATTAAATTCACAGAAGCAATCACAATGCAAACAGATGCTCACTCTCTCTCTCTGTCTTACACACACACACACACACACACACACACACACACACACACACACACACACACACACACACACACACACACACATCCAGAGTCTCGATTCCCTAACCTCCCGAGTGCAACTACCCAGGAAGACACACACACAAGCACACGCACACATGCATACACACACACACACACACACACACACACACACACACACACTCATGCAGATTCATTCATGTCCCTACAGACATGCACACATTAACACACACCCCCAACTTCTTAGC
Source organism: Protopterus annectens (assembly GCF_019279795.1). NCBI lineage: Eukaryota > Metazoa > Chordata > Ceratodontiformes > Protopteridae > Protopterus > Protopterus annectens. Next base: position 388,136,288 of record NC_056747.1, on the reverse strand, counting down.
TGAACTTATCTACCTTGCCTGTTTTCCTATATAACTGAAATTGTGACTGCTACATTATTAGGGTGGTCTCCTTTTCATTCTACAATGATATTCTACTCAGAAAAGAGGTTTTCTGAATCACTCAGCTGAGCTAATCAGGACTCTCTGACATTTGCAGGGGAGATAACATGGTTAATTCGCATTAGGCGCAACACTAGACTGCTACATTATTAAGCAGGTCTGCTACGAGTCCACAGTTTATGCAGAGACCCCTGCAAGGGGAGAACCTCACAGTAGTCTGTGAATCATAAAGGCTTAGTACAGTGAGGAAAATTTCTGAGCTAAGGCTTCCTCATTGCGCTAAGTTATTCTGACTCCCAGTCTAAGAGAGGCAGAGCACATTACATTTAAGGTGGCTGTGCTGAGCTTCATAGGCCAGGTGGAGTGTAAAGTTCATATGAATACAGACTCCAAGTAATATGACAAACAAAGATCCCAGAGGCATTTGTTATTCAACCTCATTTAGTCTTGAGCAATTGCACTGTTTCAGTATTAGAAGATTTTTGTAATGTTTGATGAAGCCCTGAAGAATGAGTTAATCACCCCTTTACTTTTTGTAATCACCAAATAATATCCTTTTTCTTTTTTTCCAGCCCTCCCATTTTCCATCAGTAAAGTAGTATATCCAAATGGCATTTCCTTTCCTATATATGTTGTCATAATCCAGTCTCATATCCCTCACCAATTTCATAATTCATCAGGTTTATACCAGTCTATGCTTCAGTTTGATGCCCTTTAGAACTGCAACCAGTATGGCATGCAGGATAACAGTTACACTATATAAAATAGATGCCATGCAGAACAATATTAATACTATATAAAATGGATGCCATGCAGGACGATACTAATACTGTATAAAATTGATACCATGCATAACAATACTAATACTGTATAAAATGGATGTACTGCAGAACAGTACTAACACTAATACTATATAAAATTTATGCCATGCAGAACAATACTAATACTATATAAATGGATGCCATGCAGAACAATACTAATACTATATAAAACGTATGCCATGCAGAATGATACTAATACTATATAAAATGGATGCCATGCAGAAAAATACTAATACTATATAAAACGTATGCTATGCAGAACAGTATTAATACTATATAAAATGGATGCCATGCAGGACAATACTAATACTGTATAAAATGGATGCAGAACAGTACTAAAACTATATAAAATGGATGCCATGCAAATTGATACTAAAAGCATATAAAATGGAGACAAAATGTCTACATCACTGCATTCCACTTCCCAAGCAATGCATCACAGCTTCCATGAGTCTGCCACTGATATCCTTTTACACTAGATTGTATGATTTGGCTTAGGGAGGGTTATGATTCCAAGATTCCTTTCTTCCTTTGTTTTTCCTCCAAGTTAGTCCGTCAGAAATATTTGTTTATTTAGTTATGAATGCACTTGTTAAAAGGGTAGGTGGACTACACCAAGGATCATTTTCAGCCATAACCTGGGCCAAAAAGCTTACACATGGTTGACAATGTAGTTGCTGTCAAAAACAATAGATAAGAAACATCAGTTTACATCAGAAGATCAGAGTTAAAATATGGAACAGAAGAATAATTTTGCACCACTTCAAAGAGACAGGAGAATTCTGTATGGAGACATACACAGTGCATATTGTAAGCCTTCTTTACCTTAGCAATCCTACAGTTTGTTAGAGTTTGCAAAGGGCTAATTAAAAGAACAAATTGTTATTTTTGCTTAATATAAGTATATTACAGTTAATGATAAGTATATCCATCTTCTTCTTCTTCTTTCAGCTTTTTCCCGGTTAGGGGTCGCCACAGCGGATCACCTGTCCGCTCATGATTGGCAGTGGAGTTTTACAGTGTCGAGTTGCCAGCCCGGCGCCCAACCTTCCACAGAAGGCACACGCACACTCACACCTAGGGCCAATTTAGAGTGTCCAATCCACCTGCAGCATGTCTTTGGGATGTGGGAGGAAATGGGAGCACCCGGAGGAAACCCATGCAACCACAGGGAGGACATGCAGACTCCGCACAGAAGGCACCCCAGCCGAGGATCGAACCAGAGAACCTCTTGCTGTGAGGCGACAATGCTAACCACTGCACCACCGTGGCCGCCCTGATAAGTATATCCATCTAATTCTCAGAAATAGTTACACTGACATAAATTACCAAAGTATTCTAAAATCTTGGTTCCAAAATTTATGAGTACGGTAAGTCTAATTGAGCCCATGTCTTACAGCACATCTTTTTTATCAAAAACAGCAAAATCTGTAGCCCTGAATGAAGGAGAGTGCAATCCCCAAACACCTCATCCAACTTCTGTTGTAAATCTCTTTTGTTTCTTGTTTATTGTTTTGATCCCTACACTCTCTTACATAATATAACCACGTCTGAGGTCACACAACTAGGGTTGCTACCAGTATAGGAATTTAGGGTCTTTGTCAGTAAATCCAGTTTTGGTGAGTGCTTGCCGGATATTGGGGTCATAGATTCATAGATTGTTACTAGGCTAATGACCCAGGAGACCTTTCTAAGGCTAGCCATGTTTTCCCAAAACAGTAATGATATTCTGTATCCAAATAAGATATTGAGGGCCAGGCATTTATAAGCTACCTCTGTCCATAAGGGACATGGGTGCCAGGCCAGGCATAAATTTTCTATTCCCCATCCACTGGTCTAGGTTGCACCTAAATTGTGTAATAGACCAACTCCGTTCCACATGGATGGGAAGCCAGTTCCATAGAAGGGGCAGTCTCTGGGACACATATCTGTGTCTCCAGCATATTCTGTTTAAGTCAGACAGAATTCAGGTCTGCAGGCTTTGTATTTCTGGTATTGTTTGACTTACAAATATGCAGGAGATCTACAAGTGTGGGGTTTGCGGATGTCTTGTAAGCCAGGAGTAGATCACCCCTCAGAAATCTATAGGAGACAGAGTAGAGGGAGAGGTCTTTAAGGTGCTGTGAATAAGGTAGATTTATTATGCCTTGTATTCCTTTTGTAAGGAACCACTGAGGTCACTCTAGCTGCTGCATATGCCTGGTTGGGTACATACCGAAGAGACCACTGTCCTCTATGATTGGTCTGATTGGGGCAGAGTACAGTGGGATAATGGCCTCTTTGGACCTAGATGCCATGCCCTTACTTATAAGTTGTGCAACATCAAAGGATTGCCTCACCACTCTGGCCACATGGTGTTCATAGATAAGGCTACTATCTATGTGCATGCTGAGATCGCTGACCACTGGGTCGACTCTTAGGGGTGTATTATCATCATGGTAATTAGTAAGGATGGCTGACTTTCCAAAGGGTAAAATTATGCATTTCTTAGCATTGAGTTTAAGTCCATGGCTTTAGTGCTATATGTTAGTCAGAGATAGGCCTTCTTGAAGAATGCTAGTGTGTGCAGGAAAGTCGATGATAACTCCCAGTTTGCTATCATCTGCAAGCTTAGTCAGCCATAAACCTTCAGCATTTGCTTCCACTTCAGAGAAATAGATGCCAAAAAGTAGTGGGGCCAGTGCCAAGACTTGGTAGAGGTGGCCTCACCTATTTTGACCTCCAGGGTCCTATAAGTAAGTCAGTTGACTATCCAGTGGGTGATAGAAGAGTCTAAACCTAATTTAATGAGCTTGTCCATAATGCCCAAGTGTTTTTTTTTTTTTTTTAATCAAAAGCCTTGGCCAGGTCGAGGTACGCTGTGTGCACAGTCTTGCCTTCATCCATTGCTTTGGTGACCCCCTCAAAGAAGTCCTTCAGATTTAATAGGCATGATTTCCTTTAACTAAGCTGAACTCTGATGGGTCCAGCATTTGCAGGTTACCTATGTCCTCATTTATCATGTCCACAATGATTCTTTCCATGGTCTTACATATGAAGCTGGTCTAACCTAAGGGCCTGTATCTACCTAGATTGGTGTTTGAACCTCCTTTATGCAGGGGAATAACTTTAGCAATCTTCCATACCTTGGGCACAAAACCTAACTTTAGGTCCCAGATGAAAAGTGATTCAAGTGGAAAAGCGAATCATGTTTCATGCTATTTAGTAAGGATCCCAGAATGTTACTGGGGCCTTGGAAAGTGCATTGATTACTTCAAAGAGACAGGAGAATTCTGTATGGAGACATACACAGTGCATATTGTAAGCCTTCTTTACCTTAGCAATCCTACAGTTTGTTAGAGTTTGCAAAGGGCTAATTAAAAGAACAAATTGTTATTTTTGCTTAATATAAGTATATTACAGTTAATGATAAGTATATCCATCTTCTTCTTCTTCTTTCAGCTTTTTCCCGGTTAGGGGTCGCCACAGCGGATCACCTGTCCGCTCATGATTGGCAGTGGAGTTTTACAGTGTCGAGTTGCCAGCCCGGCGCCCAACCTTCCACAGAAGGCACACGCACACTCACACCTAGGGCCAATTTAGAGTGTCCAATCCACCTGCAGCATGTCTTTGGGATGTGGGAGGAAATGGGAGCACCCGGAGGAAACCCATGCAACCACAGGGAGGACATGCAGACTCCACACAGAAGGCACCCCAGCCGAGGATCGAACCAGAGAACCTCTTGCTATGAGGCGACAATGCTAACCACTGCACCACCATGGCCGCCCTGATAAGTATATCCATCTAATTCTCAGAAATAGTTACACTGACATAAATTACCAAAGTATTCTAAAATCTTGGTTCCAAAATTTATGAGTATGGTAAGTCTAATTGAGCCCATGTCTTACAGCACATCTTTTTTATCAAAAACAGCAAAATCTGTAGCCCTGAATGAAGGAGAGTGCAATCCCCAAACACCTCATCCAACTTCTGTTGTAAATCTCTTTTGTTTCTTGTTTATTGTTTTGATCCCTACACTCTCTTACATAATATAACCACGTCTGAGGTCACACAACTAGGGTTGCTACCAGTATAGGAATTTAGGGTCTTTGTCAGTAAATCCAGTTTTGGTGAGTGCTTGCCGGATATTTGGGTCATAGATTCATAGATTGTTACTAGGCTAATGACCCAGGAGACCTTTCTAAGGCTAGCCATGTTTTCCCAAAACAGTAATGATATTCTGTATCCAAATAAGATATTGAGGGCCAGGCATTTATAAGCTACCTCTGTCCATAAGGGACATGGGTGCCAGGCCAGGCATAAATTTTCTATTCCCCATCCACTGGTCTAGGTTGCACCTAAATTGTGTAATAGACCAACTCCGTTTCACATGGATGGGAAGCCAGTTCCATAGAAGGGGCAGTCTCTGGGACACATATCTGTGTCTCCAGCATATTCTGTTTAAGTCAGACAGAATTCAGGTCTGCAGGCTTTGTATTTCTGGTATTGTTTGACTTACAAATATGCAGGAGATCTACAAGTGTGGGGTTTGCGGATGTCTTGTAAGCCAGGAGTAGATCACCCCTCAGAAATCTATAGGAGACAGAGTAGAGGGAGAGGTCTTTAAGGTGCTGTGAATAAGGTAGATTTATTATGTCTTGTATTCCTTTTGTAAGGAACCACTGAGGTCAATCTAGCTGCTGCATATGCCTGGTTGGGTACATACCGAAGAGACCACTGTCCTCTATGATTGGTCTGATTGGGGCAGAGTACAGTGGGATAATGGCCTCTTTGGACCTAGATGCCATGCCCTTACTTATAAGTTGTGCAACATCAAAGGATTGCCTCACCACTCTGGCCACATGGTGTTCATAGATAAGGCTACTATCTATGTGCATGCTGAGATCGCTGACCACTGGGTCGACTCTTAGGGGTGTATTATCATCATGGTAATTAGTAAGGATGGCTGACTTTCCAAAGGGTAAAATTATGCATTTCTTAGCATTGATTTTAAGTCCATGGCTTTAGTGCTATATGTTAGTCAGAGGTAGGCCTTCTTGAAGAATGCTAGTGTGTGCAGGAAAGTCGATGATAACTCCCAGTTTGCTATCATCTGCAAGCTTAGTCAGCCATAAACCTTCAGCATTTGCTTCCACTTCAGAGAAATAGATGCCAAAAAGTAGTGGGGCCAGTGCCAAGCCTTGGTAGAGGTGGCCTCACCTATTTTGACCTCCAGGGTCCTATAAGTAAGTCAGTTGACTATCCAGTGGGTGATAGAAGAGTCTAAACCTAATTTAATGAGCTTGTCCATAATGCCCAAGTGTTTTTTTTTTTTAATCAAAAGCCTTGGCCAGGTTGAGGTACGCTGTGTGCACAGTCTTGCCTTCATCCATTGCTTTGGTGACCCCCTCAAAGAAGTCCTTCAGATTTAATAGGCATGCTTTCCTTTAACAAAGCTGAACTCTGATGGGTCCAGCATTTGCAGGTTACCTATGTCCTCATTTATCATGTCCACAATGATTCTTTCCATGGTCTTACATATGAAGCTGGTCTAACCTAAGTGCCTGTATCTACCTAGATTGGTGTTTGAACCTCCTTTATGCAGGGGAATAACTTTAGCAATCTTCCATACCTTGGGCACAAAACCTAACTTTAGGTCCCAGATGAAAAGTGATTCAAGTGGAAAAGAGAATCATGTTTCATGCTATTTAGTAAGGATCCCAGAATGTTGTTGGGGCCTTGGAAAGTGCATTGATTACCTGTTCCCTAATGATAGATGGGGGATTGAGGTATGTGGTATTTTCCTTTGGACCATTGGGGGGGGGGGGATTTGAGCTGAACCTGACAGCCAAATGATTGGCAATGGCCTCTGGTTCAGCGTGTGTCATGACATTTACAATATGTTCTGCACATTGTTGTGCATTTCCCTTAAGTTATGGACATAGCTGTAGAAAACTTTTTGATTGCCTTTTGCCTGAGAAGCTATTCTTTCTTCAAATGTAGCCTTTGAAGTATTAAATAACCCTCTTAGCTGCCTATTTAGATTGGTCAGGGGGCTTTGAGTATGTTGGTCTTTGTTCCTCCTATGTTGGCCAAAATTTTTTTTTTGTGTTGTATAATTGATTGATATTGTGATTCCACCAGGGTGACTTGTCTTTTGAGTTTGTCTTATTCTTAATACAAGTGGGCACAGCTTGGTTTATACAGCTATCAATATGGCTGTAGAGGAATTTTTTAAATAGCTCAGCATATGCTATGGTGTTTACCAGGTTTGAGCGTGCTTGGAATTTAGACAAGGTGTTGCTTAGTAGAGAGTGGTTAACCTTGGAATAGTTCCTAAATGGTTTTGCTTTTACTGAGTCCCCAGATTTAATTTTTATTTCAAACACTACTGCCTTATGGTCAGATCTGACAAGCAAGGAAGTTACATTGGGTGAGGAACATCAGTTCCCCCATGTTTGTGAGTACAAGGTCAAGAATGTTTCACAGGTATGAGTCCCAGTGGTTCATACACTTCAGCTCGTCTGAATGTGAGGTTGTATTATAGACTGAGACTCCTCCGACTTTAGGTTCCTCCTGCACAGTCACCAGCTTAAAGGTGTGGAAGGCTTTATAACCTTGCACTGCTAGGGTACTCTCTGCAATTTTAAACCCTATCTCTGTTACTGCACGGATTTCTACACTCTCCAGGGAGAGGAAGGCTTGCAGTGAGTGGAGTTTCTAGTTAAGACTTCTAGCATTGATCAGGACCACCTTCAGATATTCCTTCATAGTTTTAGTTATGTTGGAAGGCTTATCAGTTTGGCATTGCCTAAAAAGGCACTATTGGGTGAAAAAGGTCTTTGCCAATATCCAAAAGCCTAGAAGGGATAAGTGCAAACCATCCCTGGCAAAGCAGAGTGGTGTGTCACTATGTCCTCCCAGGCCATCAAATATTGTACCCCCTTGGACTGAGACTAGAAGCTAAGCCAATTGTTAAAATCAGTCATTTTCTGTTGGTAACATGGCATCATCCTTGGAGAAGGTAGTATGCTGCTCAGTGCTAGGGTTATACCTGCCTGAGACACAATCAGCCAGCTCGATCATGTCGCACTTCATATAGTCACAGGAGGTACAGCTCAGGTGATTAACACCCACATGCAGGAGCTCTTAGTGTTTTAGGAAAGTTACCTCTAAGTGGCTCAGTATAAGTAGTTTTGTAGGTAGGGTCTTTACCCTGTGCAGTAGGCATGGCGCAAGTGTCACTTCCAACTTCTGTAGGATTAGTTATGAGTTTTGCCTCCATTGTTAAAGTGTATTTACACCTCTCACATACCGTATTCTGTTTTATTAAGAATAAGTGGGTTGTCAGTGTATATGAGGCAATTGCTACAGTGCCTCAGAATACCTATCTCATCCCGAATGGCCACAGAGAGTTAGGAAGTAAGAATTCATTGCTACTAATCTACTAGGGAGGAGTGAGGGAAATTTAAATATTGAATAGCTCAGTAACACAGGGAACTTGACGAGCAATGCTTAGCTATATGCAAACAAGATGCTCTAGCAGTTTACAAAATCTGTCTAGATAGTAAGGATATTTTAAAGGAAACTTGCACTGAGAGAGATCAGTGTCTACACAGATTACAAAGGGGAATTACTCTAGGAGATATCGGCATCTATTTAGATCACTGCTAGGCACCACTGTACAGAGAGCAGCGGTTCTAATTAGACTTTAAAAAAGGCCAAAAAGTGCAGATTTTCAACAAAGAAACAATTAATGCATATGTGACAAATACAATACAAAAAACAAGTGCCAAAATAGGGTTCCTCTTGATCGAACTTGAAAGCACGAAAAGGCAAAATAGCGAAACAACATATAAGCAAATTCTTTCCCTGGGAAAGAAATCGCTTGGCCGCTTCCGTTACTTTGCCGTTTTCATGACTGTAGTGCGATCTCAGAGTTGGTATATTTAAGTATGGGGGTAAGCTTTATGTAATGTTTTACATTTTTTTTTTTTGTGGAACAGCGATATTTTTCCCTTGGAAAAAAAAAATCGCTGTTCTAAGCGTTTGAGATTGTAAGCTTTTGCTTACATGGGTTCAGTAAATCACTGTTCACTTTTTTAAGCATTCCATGATTTAACATAGGCCTGCAAATAGTGGATGTGGTAATGTACGTTTTAAACTGCTCGTAGGTGATGAGCCAAGCATTGTGCAACTGCGATGCTTAAATAGCAGAGAAGATTTGATGTAAAAAAAAAAAACACAAACAAGACCCTGTGGCCAGTCAAAAACAACACACTCTTCTTTCCTGGACACAATCCTGGGCCAGAAAATGCCTCAGGTCCCCTTTAGTCTCACTAAAGTGGAACCAAGGGAGTTCTAATGAAGAAGTGTAAAAAAAGGACAAAGTGCAGATACTCAACAAACACTCAAAGAATGCATCTCTGACCAAAACAATGCAGAAAACAAGTGCCTAAACTGTCATTCTGCTCTCCACACATTTCTTAACTATATTTTCTCCAAAGTGCATACTGGTTACTTGCATTTGCTGTTTGCATTTTTAAGTTCTGTTATTAGAATAGTCTTTTGTTTACATTTTAACTTGCAATCTGGGAGGTATGAAATATCACCATTAGCAGGCATCTACTCTAATACTTCCTAACACATCAACACATGAGTACATAAAGCCAGAAAGTTTGACAGCTCCTTTTATAATAGGAAAAATAATGAGTATGTCTCCTAGTTCCACTAGTTTTCCATAGCAAAAATAGAGATGCACCTTATGGCTCTAGTATAAATAATTTTGTAGATATGAACACAAAATCAAAATGAACCCAGAAATAGAAAGTATACATTAGAGGGAATTTAGTACGGATGCTAGTTATTTTTCCTCCTGTCTTTGACACCTGGATATGATTTTTTTACCTCCATGTGTGCTTATGTGTTAGAATATTTTCAGCAAGTATCTGTTTAAATAGAAATAATCATGTAAAATACTTTTAATATCTGCAGAATGTTGATTTATTTACCTTAAGCACATTACTATTTTTCAACTTTAGAGGTAGCCATAGATGTCAACTAGATGCATATGTAGTGTGGGGGGAAGGAGGCAGCTGCCACACGCACAAAGTGGTAGGGGACACAATCAGATCTTCAATGAGGTACCAACATTCATTAGTGCCGGTACTGCATCTCTGCTTTGAACTATAGCCAAGGTTTATCTCAGGTTTAGATAGGTAGAAAAGCTTCTTGTGTTATAATTAATACATGGGAGAGACTGTGACCTGAGAGGAGCAGAGTCATGTCATCTGAAAATTGTATAATATGAGTTTGTTTTGATGCTACTTACATATCATTGTTAAATATGTTAAAGCGGACCTACTATGGCGTTTTGGGGTTCACCTATTTGTGAAGGTTGTCAGGTAGAGAGAGTATCCTGTCATTTTAGATACTAACTTCTATCATTAACTGCTAAACCAGGCTATTTGTCTATTTTATTGAGGCACAGGGTGGGCAAGGAAGTTAAGGAATAGGGTAAAGAGTAAGATTCGCAATACAATGGTGTGGATCGAGTCCATGTTAGGTTTGAGACAGTATGTCACTAACTACGAGTTGGTAGGTTAGGATTTGAATGTGGATACATTTTTCAGGATTTTTGGATCGGTGTGAGGGTATAGATATGGGCCTGTAGTTACAAGGTTCAGTGAAGTTTCCAACTTTATGCTTGAGGAATAATAAAGTATTTTTTCCAGAGGATGGAACATATGATTTACTAATGGATTAGTTGATCAGTATGGACACTTGAAAGGATAACACTTCTGCACTTGTTTCTACTTTGGTGGGTTTAAATTTGAGTAATAGCTTATTTATTTTTGACAGTGGTGGTAGATGTAGGGTTTAGAGTATTTGTGCAAAGTCATAGATAAATTAGTAGGTGTGTTGGAAGGCTATCTTTCTTTTTGTTGATAAAGGGAAGTGACAGCAGCTGTGAAGTGATCATTAAATTTACACGTAATAGCAGCTGTGAAGTAATCATTAAATTTACACGTAATAGGAGAGTTTGATCTGGTAGGGAGACAACTTAGTTGGCCTTTCTGCCTGTTGTAAGTTGACTGTTTATGGTAACCTATAATTCTTTAGTTAAGGCAGTTTTTTTTTGTCTGTAAGTACTTGGGTCTTTGTGATGTTTATTGTGAGTTTATAGGTTTGCTAGTTAGTGCGGGCTTTGCTTTTATACCACTTGCTCCTGGCTTTGTCCTTATTTGTCATTAGATGTTTAACTTCACGAGTTAGCGATGGGACTGATTTAGCTTTTACTCTCATTCTGCAGAGAGAGGCTTGGTGGTCAGTATTCCTAGGGACAGTGCATTAATGTTTTCCACTGTTCAGGGCAGCACACAGCTCTCAACCTTGTAGTGCAAAAATTCTGGAAAAATCCAAATGTAATGGGGGGATAAAGGTCTAAAGTCAGGAACAGATTTTAAATATTGGTTTTATAAACTTAGAAAGTTGATAGGGTAACAGGTTTAGCATTATCATGTATTTTCTGAGATACAAAGTCTGAAATTCAAAATTCTGTCTTTATTTAGTGACTTCACTCATTAATGTTTTGCTAGAAATGCACAAATTTTATGAGGAACAGACTGAAACATATAAGGTAAAAAAAAATCAGGACATTCTACAAAATTTTGGAGAGTTGAGAAGTATGCAGTAAATGTTTCTGTTTTAAGCTTAGATTTCCCACTATTTTGAAATGTACATTGTTGAGGGTTTTATTTATTCCTATTTGTATTATTTAATTTCATATTTCACGTATGTACATGACCAAGTCTGAAAATGGTCCAAGGGGAGCAACACCCTATCCCCCGCTAACAAATATAAATACATGTTTAAACTATGCTAAAAAAATCCTGGGGTACTGGGTATATTAGAAATATGTGCAAAAGGTTTTACCATTTTTAGAAGGTTAGGATGTGGGGATGTTGCTTAACTGCATTTTATCCAGAACTTTCGTACTGTGCTGTCCTTGAGTGATTGGAAATGAAAAGTGGGAGTATTAAGAACAAGTTGATCCAAGAGATGTTAGGCAGCTTGAAGTGCATGTTAGTCACTTAGAAATTAAATATTGTCTTTGGACTATCTTGGATAACTATTGAGGAGATGGTCAAAACTTTGGGGTTTTCCAAAAGAGTACACATTGACCCTATTTTGAGCTAACCTCACTAGAATTTCATTCATCTTTTCATTTATGTCGCATAACTACCCACTACAGCCCCCCACACACACACACACACTTCTTCCCACATCTCAGTTTTCCCTTCCATCTTTTCACTGTCATCAATTACATCCAGAGTGCATTCTTCCCATGATGAATATAGAATCACAGGTAGTTACTACACATGCGGTCTGAGAGACATTTGAGAACTCCAGCTTATTTTCTCAGCTACCCCTGAGCATTGCCTGGTTAAATGACCTGCTCAGTCACACAGAAGACAAATGGAGGGTGTGGAATTCCAGCCCCATAGGCAAATGCAGGGTGAGGAAATCCAGCCCAGTAGGCAAATGGAGTGTGAGGAATTCCAGCCCAGTAGTACAGGAAGGACATAGTTAACAGCTCACAGCCTTAATCCTCTTTACTAAGTGCCGTTCAAGGTCACATCCAGTTTATAGGCTTTCTTTGCAATTCTCACGTTTTTCTTTCCTAAATCCAGAAATCACTGTATGCCAATCTCCATTTTCTTTAAATAACTCATTTCATTTATTCATTGGATAGATGAGATGATCGAAGTGGATCTTTCTTTCATTCACAGCCTGAGCCATAAGACAGACAGAAACTAGCATAATACAATTATTTCATATAAACTGAGGAACAAATAAGTCAAGGTGCATCATAAAGAATTGGGTTACACACGAGCAACACAGACAAAAATCTGGTTCTAGACAACATGGTAGATGAACAAGAGATAACTAGTGTTTCAGTAGAATGAAACAAACACATTGAGGCCCTCCAATTTGGTCATGATGATGAGGGGGTCCTTTTATTTTGATCTGCATGCACCTTTTAGAGAAGTAGCTGGTGAACCAGTCAGATAAACCCCCAACCCTTTCAGTTGTTGTCCTTCTATTCTAACTATAGTATCTTCACTTCATTGTACTAGTATGACATGCATGTGACTTTCTCCATCACTTTTCTCAAGTATTTTTAAATGACACTAATCACTTCTGTGAACATTAGACTTGATTTGGGAAGTTGTTTTAGGGCTGTGCATGTAAAACTGTGCCAGAAGGGCATATGGACGTGGTGAGAAAGTATGGGAAACTGTAGGGCAGTAAACAGACATTCACTCTTGATGACTTAAAATGGGAAAAACAGTGTGTGTACAAATAGCAGGAAGCGATTTTACTTAAAGAAAACTGCTACAGCTTATATTTTGCTAAAATTCTATGATTGTTAGCTTAGAATCTCATGAGATATACAACTCTCCCATGTGAAAAGGTGTGGCAAAACTGAATCTGAATGAATACATTCATGCATAAATAGTGGTTTAATTGCCTTCTTAGGTACTTTCATAATAGCAAAAGCAAAAGTGTTTATTCTAAAATGCTCAAATATTACTATAGTGATTTTTAGTAAGTAATTTACAAATAACAATTTAGTAGAAGTACATTTTAGTCAGGCTTTAGAAGATGATTACCACTGCTGTCTTCAGCTGCTGTGTCATTGCTTCAGTTATTCACTGGAATACTTCTACGCAGAGTCTGCATTGCCTCCTTTTCTCTTTATGGCTTTTTGCAAGTTTTTTTTCCTACCAGATGTCATTAGATGAATTTGGAGGTCCTGTAAATTTTCTGTAAATCTGCGTGCATGTGTGTGTGTTTGTAGAAGAATGAACACATTTGTGTGTGCCCTACAATAGACTGGTATCCTCTTTAGGATTAGCCCTCTGCCTTATAAACAGTGAGTGTTGAGCACAGAAGCAACCCTTTCCCCCAGCCTGTGGCCAAGAAGCAGGTTGTATAGAATAAGCAACCACATTTTACAGTGTACAAATTAACTTTGTTTAAACAACTTTGTATCATAATTATATATAAAATCTCATATTGCACTGTATAAAGGTCTGTGTCATAACTCTGAATCTTCATTTTACTGAAACTCAAATAGTCAAACACATTTCACTGAAAACCTTCTCCACAAGATACATGTCCTAAAACAGGCCATGCTGAACCCCCCTCTTACTAATATATATTAACTCCATGATCACACAGCTGATGGAAAGTAAAGTATCACATGCAGTAAATCAGTGCTTGAGAGCAAACACAGGCATCCACAGGTCTTGGGTAGGGGGTGGCACATGACACTGTCCATCGCAATTCACACATAGTGTGATAGACTCACCTCTCTAATAACTCATATTGCACTGTATAAAGGTCTGTGTCATAATTCTGAATCTTCATTTTACTGAAACTCAAACAGTCAAACACATTTCACTGAAAACCTTCTCCACAAGATATATGTCCTAAAACAGGCCCCGCTGAACCCCCCCCCCCTTACTTATATATATTAACTCCATGATCACACAGCTGATGGAAAGTAAAGTATCATATGCAGTAAATCATTGCTTTAGAGCAAACACAGGCATCCACAGGTCTTGGGGGGGGGGGCACATGACACTGTACATCGCAATCCACACATAGTGTGTTAGACTCACCTCTCTAATAACTCCTATGATAAAAAATTACACCATTGCATACTTTCTATTCACTTCTAGAGTTTTATACGAGTTTTCAGTGAAATGAGTTCAACCATTTGAGTTTCAGCTGTAGTGAAGATTCAGTGTTATGATATGTACATGCATATATGAATATAGTGTGTGTGTGTGTGTGTGTGTGTGTGTGTATATATATATACATATATATATGTATATGTGTGTGTATACGTATGGGTCCACTATGTAATCCCGAATTTCAGTATTTTGAAATTACATAGCTGAAAACTCAAAGTTCCGAAACTGGCAGAAGCACGAAATTCAAAATCCCAAAGCACGGAGATGTTGAATTTCCACTTCCGCTGGTGCGGTGTGTGGATGGATGGGTGGAAGTTTAGGTAAGTATGTATGTGTAAGTGTGTTGGTTAGGGGCTTTAGTGTGTGTAAGTGTGTGTTGTGACTGTGATGTGTGTGTGTGTGAGGGACTGTAAAATGTGTGGGTGTGAGTTTCCTTTGTGTGTCTGTTTGTGCGATCTCGGAGTTAGAATATATAAGTAGGGGGGTGTGGGGGGCACAGGGGAGGCTTGCCCCCCCTTCTTATCTGTAGTGTAGTATTATTTATTTGATTGTGGGGGGAAGTTGTGTGCATGTTTTTGTGTGTGCTGTATGTGTAGCGTACATTCGGGATTTTGAATTTCGCAGTTATGCGGTTTCGGAAATGTGTGTTGTGTGAAATTCGGTATTTCAGGATTACATACTGGACACACACACATATATATATATATATATATATATATATATATATATATATGAGAATTAAAATGTATTTGCATATTTATTTGCTTTATCATTAGCCAATGAAGTGGAAAGTAACTATACCAAAGAAAAATAAATATTCAAAAAAATGCACTTTGAAAATTCAGCAGACTGATCATATAAATAATGAAGCCAAAATGGAATACTTTGCATGAGAGGTAAAACATTTTTCACTACTGTAATTGTAAAGTAACAGCAAACTATAAAGAAAAAGCTTAATTTCCATCCATCCATCCACGACCCCTTTTTCCCATTTTTGCACATGGAGTCATGGTATCACTTCAACAGTGACAATCATCTAGAGCCAAGTTTTACACCGCTGGGTGTCTAGCCCTGCCATGGTTGTTCTTCCACACCACACACTCGCATGCACACTCACACCTATGGCCAATTTAGTTTCTACTCCACCCACTGCGTGTCTTTGGAATGTGGGAGGAAACCAATGTGAACACAGGGAGGACATGCAGACTCTGCACAGAAGGCACCCCCAGCCAGGAATTGAATGGGGGAATCTCTTGTTGCTGACATATAGATCAGAAATAAAATATATAAAGTAAGGAAGACATGATTTCCCATCTCTTAGATCTGAAAATGTTTCTCTTCGGTCTGACAATGTTTATCAACAGGTCCAGTCTGTTCAGTCCCCCTCCACTATCCAACCTGATTTTACTTCTCAGCAGGGCCAGTCTTTTCAGTCACTCTCTTCATCTTTACCTGAATTTAATCATTATATAACAACAAAAGTGGCTGATGGAGTCCATCCTTTTTTAACGTCACCCACATTGACTCAAATCAGACACTCACAGAAAGTGAAACACGAGGAAGCACTACGATAGGGAGAGGAAAAGGCTGAGGGAAAAGGGTCATGTCTATTCCACCAAGGCACATTTGCACAAGGAGCAGCTACAAATGAATCGTTCCTTAGACTTAGCTAGCAGTTCTTCTATTTTGGTTACTACCAGTGCTTGTTTAGCCAATACCCAAGATGCATATCCAGCCTCTGAAGGTTCTCCAGATACTGAGGTTTCACCAGTATTTAAATTTGTCTGACAAAATTCTTAATGTAGACCACTTAAGTATTCTTAGTAAAGGGTTTACTTTCAGTCCATCTCAAAGAGCTAGTTTGTCAGATTTATTGTTAGAACTGAGACTGTTTATTTGTAAACTGAATTTAAAAGTTCCTTTTGATGATAATGACAATGAAACTGATGGTGTGTCCACTCAGTCTTCAACTGCTTCCAGTTCCCCAGTAGTTCACAGAAACAAGTTAGATGTGTCTGTTTTGAAAAAGAAAAGTTTATTTAACCCTCCTTTGCATAAAACCTTATCTTCCTTTTTATGGGTTTGCGACACTGATTTCAGGAAAGTTCTTTATGCACATAATTCACACAAGTGGTTTAATCTTAGTGCCTCTGAGAAATCTGCCCTTCATGACATTTCTAATGACAATGATCTCAGAATAATGAAAGCAGACAAGGGCACTGGCATTGTACTCATACAACAACTTAAATACATTGACAAAATTGAAACCACCTTAAAAGACGACGATTTCTATGAACAAGTTTCTACTGACTTAGTTTATAAGCAGTTTGCCTACATTGACAATGTCCTTAATACTTTAAAGAATAATCAACTTATAACCTCTGAAGAATTTTTGTTCATGAGCATCCCCAACCCCAGTCTGACAAAGTTATTTGGGATCTCCAAAGTTCATAAAAATGTGTTAGACCCACCCTTCAGATTGATAGTGTCTAACAAGCGCACCAAAACTGAAAGCATCCCACAATACCTAGATTACATTTTGAGTCCTATTGCTCAAGCCACCCCATTTTACATGAGGGACTCATGGGACTTTCTGAATGAACTGTTTTTAGCCAACGTAGATTTTTCCAACAGCATTTTGGTCACTTTAGATGTAGTTGCTCTATACACTAGTATACCTCACACTACATTAAACACTTTCTTTATAAGTTTGCCAAGTTCCCGAAGAAGAAAATAGATATCCTTTACCAACATATGGCCTTAGTTTTACAGAATGTTTTTTTTTTAATTTCAACAAGGTCATTTATAGACAAGTACGTGGTGTGGCTATGGAATCTAAACTGGCCCCAGCTTTTGCTAATCTGGTTTTGAGTGAACGGGAGCTAGACACTCTTATACATCTGCCAGGTTATCACCTCACCCAGCTATACAAACGTTATATTGACGATATCTTTTTTGCGTGGAATGGGACTGAACAGCAACTCCTTTATTTTGTACAGTCCTTGTCCGAGAGCATTGGCTTTTTAAAATTTGTCATAGCTAACAAAGGCTCTTCAGTTTCTGTCTTAGACACCACCCTTTCGATTAATGGGTTCCTATAATGTTGTTGAAACTATAAAAACTTCGAATACTACAAGATCAAACTTGTATGTTCGAAGTTTTATAATTTCAAACGCAAAAAATAAAAAACAATAAACAGAAACTAACTCTTGTAAGCAGGGGGGCAAGCCACTCTGCACCCCTCACGTGGGGGGCTGCACCTCCCACACCCCCCGCTCTTTAAATATACTAACTCCGAGATTGCACTACAGTGCAGTAAAAGGAAATCTTTCCTTTCTGCACTGTATTGCGATCTCGGAGTTGGTATATTTAAAGAGCGGGGATGTGGGGGGTGCAGGGGGGCTTGCACCCCTGCTTGCAAGACTTTATGTCTTTTCTTTTTTTTTTTTTTACTTAATCAAAGTTCTTAAACTTCAAGCATAAGGTTTCGACCTTATGGTGTTCGGCGTTTCAGAACGTTGATAATGTAATAGGAACCCTTCGATTAATAAAAATGCAGGGAAGATTTCTTCCACTATTTTTAGAAAAGACACTTTTCGTAACAATTATTTGGATTTTAACAGTCAACATCCACACTTCATGAAGAAAAATGTAGTTAAAGACCAATTCATTAGATTATCCAGACTAATTAGTGAATATGTTTTTGAATTAGAGTCTGACAAGTTACTTTCTTTGTTTAAAGAGAAGCATTACTCTGAAGTCTTACTGCACAGCATTAGAAATGAAGTTAGAATCTGTAGGGTCAGCAAATTCAAACCTATCTTAAAATATGGGTTTGTTCCTTCTCCAAGAACTCTTGCAGATGACTGCACTCTGAGTTTTGCTCTTCCTATATGTAGTGATTTAAAAGCCATCAGGGATGTCATCACAGACAACTGGAAAATTATTCAGAGTGACAGCAATATTAAGGATCTAGTAGGGGCTTATCCTAATTTCACTTTTAAAAGAACTAAAACTCTTGGATCATTTTTTTAAAAACAAAGACCAGCCTTTTTTGTTGTCTTGTCAAGATAGTAGTTACACCCTTAAAGAAATGACAGTTTGTGGCCATTGTGTTTGCTGTGATTTTATTCTCAGAGGTGACTCCTATTTTTTTAAACATTGTAGTGTTAAAATTCATTTTGTTAAAAGTTTTAATTGTAACAGTTCATTGGTTGTCTATACTGCAGTTTGCTCCACGTCATTGTTTTTATGTTGGCAAGACTATGAGAAAGTTAAGTGACAAAATAAAAGAACATAATGCAGCCATCAGACACAAAGACTTGACAGATGCACTTGGCAAACATAGCTGTAAATGCCCTGATTTCTCTAAGTTTTTGTTCCTTGTTTTAGAACAAGTTCCTCACTTTTTTGGTGATTCTGATAACCTGTTACAGTTGCTTGAACTGCAGTGGCAACTGAGACTCAATGCTGAATTCTACTCGGGTTTAAATGAGTCTTTAAATCTTAAATGTGCACTGAGATGGCTTCTATAGCTGTGTTCTACATGCTTATATTGTGTAATTTTATATTATTACCCACCCAATTTTACTGTAATCTGTCCATCATTTCATAGGTTCATAGATTAGTACTAGACTAACTGGCCTTGTGAGCCATTTTAAGCCTAGCCAATTATCCCTTGTGAGATTCAAACCCTGCACCTTGTGTTTATAAGGCAAACACCTTAACCATTAGGCCACCTTCCCATTTATGTCATAAGTTCTAAGGAGGTTTTATTGGACATTGTGTACATTACAGTTATGATGTTTTTTGATTGTTAATGTTACAGTTTTTTGAATTTTGGCTCATTCTGAAGAAGTTCCAGCACATTAAAGGAACAAAGGCTTATTAACACATCAGAAGGTTTGAATTTATTTTATTTGAGTGATGATTTTTTTTCTTTTTTCGCTTGAGTTTAGTTTTCAGAAGTGTTTTCAGTATTTAGTATTTTCTTCTGCTGATTGTTGTTTTTTTATTTGCATATATTAATCCCAGTTAGATTCCAGATTTCACATGAACTAAGAATAAGTCATCAGCTGAAAATAAGCAGGCAAGTTAATCCTCATGTTTAAAATTCAGTCCGTTTGCTGCTAAACTAATGGACTCATCAAAGCAAGGAAGACAGAAGCAACCAATGACCTTCCAATCAGAGGATCATTCTTCAGTTGTGTATGGGCAATCCAGTAAGGAGATGTACATTCTGAAAGTACAGCATACTGACCCCTTCTCCACTCACCAGACCACATTAAGGCACTGAAATAGCAAATAAGTAAGTCCTCTGCACAGCTGTATTCACCACTCATCAAGCTATGCTGAGTACTGCCACTTATGCTACCAATATACTAATGACTACTACCACTATACTAGTGAAACTAATGACTACTACCACTATACTGATACTAACGACTACTACTAATAAACCAATGATACTGACTACCACTATACTAGTGAAACTAATGACTATTACCACTATACTAATGATACTAATGACTACCACCAATATACCAATGATACTAACTACTACCACTACCACTACTGCGGTGGTCATGCTGCGGTAGCGTTGTCGCCTCACAGTAAGACGTTGTCCTGTTCGATTCTCAGCTAGAGCGTCTTGTGTGTGGAGACATGCGTGAATGGGTGTATCTTCGTTGAAGGTTGTGCGTCAGGGCCGGCAACTCGGCAGGTAAAAATCTACTGCCAATCATTAGCGGACCGGAGTTCCACTGTGGCGACCCCTAACCGGGAAAAAAGCCGTAAGACACACCAACTAACTACTACCACTATACTAGTGAAACTAATGACTACTACCACTATACTGATACGAACGACTACTACCAATATACCAATGATACTGACTACCACTATACTAGTGAAACTGACTACTACCACTATACTAATGATAATAACAAATACTACCAATATACCAATGATACTAATGACTACTACCACTATACTAGTGATACTAATGACTACTACCACTATACTAGTGGTACTAACGACTACTACCAATATACCAATGGTACTAACGACTACTACCAATATACTAATGATACTAGTGACTACTACCACTATACTAATGATACTAATGACTACTACCAATATACCAATGATACTAATGACTACTACCAATATACCAATGATACTAATGACTACTACCAATATACCAATGATACTAATGACTACTACCACTATACTAGTGATACTAATGACTACTACCAATATACCAATGGTACTAACGACTACTACCAATATACTAATGATACTAGTGACTACTACCACTATACTAATGATACTAATGACTACTACCAATATACCAATGATACTAATAAGTACTACCAGTATACTAATGATACTATTGACTACTACCACTATACTAATGATACTAATGACTACTACCACTATACTAATGACTACTACCAATATATCAATGATACTAATGACTACTACCAGTATACTAACAATAACAGTTTGTCCAAATGAAACCTCATCAGGGAGAGACTCAATTTATAAAGAATGCAAAAAAACACAATTCATTGTACAAGACCCATGTTCAATTAAGTTCACCTGATGTAAATATCCTTCCACCTGTGTTTTGTAGAAGTCATCACTGATGTCGATCTTGAACAGATTCTATGTGACCAGAACTGCCACTGATATAAAATGTCATTTAAAGACTCAAAGGCTGCTGATAGCCCATTGTACTTAAGACTGCTGTACATTCTGGGACCTTCCCTGCTTACTAAATGACATGGATGTACCACTGCATAAATCACTGGTAGACCCAAAGTAGTGCCAGACTTCATTTTTGGTTTTAATAGATGATAACACTGGTTTACAGATTGGCAAATTCTTGACCTGCAAAGGCAATGGAGGATAGTCAATTTTAACAACTGATGCAGTCCAATGAAATGCAGTACAGGCCTCCATTTTAAGTATTGCTTCATTTTTGAAAAGAAGTCTGGCCCAAGAAAACTAAAGGCATCCTTTAAGTGACTGTATCTGTTATAATCATGGCTTCTTCTATGTTGTACCTCTGTAATGGAGGCAAGCTGCTTTTGCCCTGAGACAGTGAACAGCGAAGCTTCTTCAGTGCCCTATTTGACAGGCCGTACTATTTGTTTGGTAGTAACCTCTTACAGTGTTACTCTATTAGAGCCAGAAGTTGAAGTACTTTTGTTTTTACCTCTCTCTCATCTTCCTCTCCGATTTCTTTCATTTAAAAATGTTCTTTAGGCTTTGTAAACATCTTTGAATAACTTTCATTAACATTTCTGGTATTCTCTTTGCCATTTTCTGTGCGACTAATTTTAGTCTGTTTTATAACTTTTGTTACTTCTATTCTTCTGCTGACTCCTCCAGTATTATTCAGCACACACATAAAACCAGGCATGTATTACACAACAAACGCCAAATTGTAGCTTGAATTCTCCAGATTTTTAAGGTGCAACTATTGATATGCTCCAAGCCATAGAGGGAACATTTCAGACAAAATATTGGCTTTCACTGTGCACTTTATTTCTGTTTGGGTGCAATCTATTTAATTATTATTATCATTTCTGTCCAGGCTGTGGTTAGAGCAGTTGTGGTAAATACACTTCTAGAATTACAGTGAGAATGAAGTAGTTTGAGTTCTCCAGATTTTTGAAGTGTAACTGCTGATATGCTCCAAGCCATAGAGGGAATATTTTAGACAAAATGTTGGCTTTCACTGTGCACTTTATTTCTGTTTGGGCACCATCTGTTTATATATTTATTATCATTTCTGTCCAGGCTGTGGTTAGAGCAGTTATGGTGAAGACACTTCTAGAAATACAGTGAGAATGAAGGACTGCATTCATAAGTAAGCATTCTTGTTCACCTGCTGTGCAACCTGTCCCATCTTGAGGTGTTGAGAAAGCATCTTCATCTGGATGACTACTTACTGCAGCTGTTTAATTCAGAGCATCATATGTATATTTGCCATGTGAGGCTATTAAAATCTGAAAATGGGCTATCAATATTTTCTTGCAGTTAAACTAATTAAGATGTGATAATTTACTCCTTTCTTTACAGTCAGGAGCAGAGCATTTTGCAAAACATAAAGGGTGCCCTGCAGGTCATTTAAAGTGTAAGCCCTCTGCCCTGCTGTATTTGTGTTGGTTATTCGGTTAGTGGGATTAGTATTAATACAGTAGTAATACTTAACCTGCATGGTTATTTGACATCCAGATGTTTAAGATCATGAGGGTCCTACATAAAAGTAAGTTATGATTTCTCATCTAAGCTTGGGATAACTACAGAAAGTGATGTAAAGTTGCATTCAAATGTACCTCTCCACATTTGTTAAATTACTATGCCATATTTGGGTCACCCTAGGTATGCAATACAAGTGGAGGGACAGCAGCCTTCACACAGGAAAACCCTGGGGACGGTGATAACTCACCCATAGAAGGAATTGTGCTCTTTTGGGGATTCAATAACTAGAAGAATATATATGTAGGTAGGAGGTAATAGGGATGTAAGACAAATGTCAGGTGCCATGGCTATGAGAGACTGGGACTGAACCCTCAGCAGCAGCATAGTGTAGGAACCCTGATGCCATGATATATGTAGGAGAAAGCGGCCTTGCTGGGAAAGAGATCACAGCAGTGTAGGAGGGAAGCCTGAACAACTGGCTTTTGGGGAGAAGAAAACATTGATATTTCAGAAGTGCTGTCTGTCTATGACAGGAGTACATATAGAACCAGCCACTTCATGGGATTCAACAAATGGTTTGGTTTCATTGTGGGCAGTGGTTCATTTTGGGGGGTTTCTTCTGACTGGCAGGGAAAGCACAATCCAAGGTGACCAGTTTAGAGGTTACATTAACAGGTATTAAGCTCACTAAAGGAAAGATCTAGTAGTACATACGAGTCTGAACTCTCCGCACCTCAAAAAACATCAGTTTAGCTAGTGAATGTGTTTCAGGAGTGGCAACAAGTATTTGCCAAGATGCATGCTTTCGTGGCAAAATGAAAAAGAGAACAGACACATGAATAATGCAAAACTGGGAGAGCCAGTAGAAAAATGACGGATAACAACTACTTGTACCTTTAGTATCACTAAGAAGTTAAAAAGAAATTGCTTCACTGATAGAAAAATGATGTTAATATGACAACAACAAAAACATGGTACATAGAAAACAATGGGTGGGATGTTTACATATCAGAGCATGGAGTTAAACAGGGGTGGATAACATGTGAAGGTGTAGTCCTGTCTTTAATGAAAGAATTAAAGCAACAGAGCATGAATGCAACAGGGTCAGAAATAGTGATAATTCCAGCATGCATGCGTGGAAGAGATGTAAAGACATTCTTACAGGAACAGTACTGAAGATACACATGACCTTCAGCTTATCCAGTAAACAATGGTAAGGCCGGATAAGCCACATGCTAATCTACAGTCATAATGATGGCTACTGAGTGGCAGCTGCTAATAATAAGGGTCCGAAGAAGAATCCTTTCCAGATGCCCAACAAATTGTCCTATACTTCACAGGGTGGCATTGAATAATAAGTTCTAAAATAAGAGGTTCCAGAAATACTGATGTCCTTCTATTCCCATGTTGCAGTAGTCTTAATGTGGGATTCTCCACCTCAGGTGACCTGAATGTTGGCTCCTATACAAAAGCTTAAACCTGGTTTCTATTGGTGCATGGGACATCACACGGAGGAGCCTTACATGTGACGGAACTTTTCTTCTGCAGTCGGATGTCAGATCAATCGCACCACTACTCTACTATACAAGACATCTAAAGCTTGTACTCCATTGGGGAATTCTTTCAATTACTATTGCTTGAGCTTGGTTTGCTTGTTCTTTTTTAGCCGATGTCCACTAAGAAGTGTAAATGCTGATGCGGATGTCAAATTTCACAAACAGATGACCATGACCATTGCGTTTTTTGTCTGTGCCAGGAACACGACCATATTGCCTGTGCCATTTGCCAATCCTTCATCCCTAAAATGCTTATAAGCCATCTGGCTGCCCTTAATCTTTACTTGGAAAACCAGAGACTTAAAAAATTAGCACTTAGGATTGATCCAGAATCGGCCACCCAGGTGGAACCACCACAGAAAAAGGCCAATGTTTCACGGCCTGCTTCCTCTACTTCAGACACCTCACCAACCACCAATGTAGCGGTTGAGGGACATTCGTTAGAGCCATCTACTTCATTGACTCCCCTTGAAGTAGCCGTTTTTGAAGTACCAGCTGGCACATCCATGGAGATGACTCAGACATTGGTTTCCACTGAAGTTGAGGGGAAGCAGAATCCACCAGACACCCGTCTCGGACACCAGAATCCAAAGCCTCTACTTTAGTTCAGGCCCCTGAAACTAGGCCTTCGCCCTCTCCCAAATCTACTCCTTTAAAAAGAAAACAAAAATGTAAACATTTATCTTCCTCTGCTGAGGGACTTCCTGACTGACAATCTTTTACTCAGTCCCTGATGCAGGCCTTCATGGCTCTTAGGCCCTTGGCCTCTTCTCTCTCCACTTTCCCAGTGCTAAGCCCAAGGCCTGCCTCAGCTACTTCTACACTCCCTCCCACTTCCCATGAAGAAGAGGAAGAAATTTGTCTTCATCATCTGATGAGTCTTACCTACTCAGCACAGATAGCCTCTCCTCTAGAATACTATACCCTTGATGAGGAATCCATAGAAGGGGACTCTCCTCCTGAGGACATCACTTTTGGGGAGACCATAACTAAAATGAAAGAATATTTCAAATGGGATACTTCCCAAATTACTGAAACTAAAAAAAGATATTTGAGCTATTGCAAAATGAATCTCC
Organism: Protopterus annectens; assembly: GCF_019279795.1. Lineage (NCBI taxonomy): Eukaryota > Metazoa > Chordata > Ceratodontiformes > Protopteridae > Protopterus > Protopterus annectens. The sequence goes on along the minus strand of NC_056747.1, from coordinate 388,110,816 downwards.
TTCACCATCTGCCATTCCCCTAGATATACCTGCATACCTAGATGCATTTACATCAGCATCTAAAAATCCTGATTCTCAGCTACCTGCTCCTAAGAGACCTGATAGTTTCTACAAGGTGACTGATGACCACAAAATTTTTGTGAAGCCCCCCTTGGCAGACCCTGCAGTGATTGCTGTAGCCCCAGACAAGCAGTCAAGACTGAGCCCATCCTCATCCCTTCTGCCCACTGACAAGGACAACAAAAACATGGACAGGCTAGAGAAGAAAGTTTACACCTCTTCCACCTTAGCCTTCAGAGCTATTAATTACCAAACCCATATGATCAAGTATGCCTTGGACTTGGTATCCCAAGCGTCTACACTCCTATTATCCCTGCCTGACTCTTCTAACAAGACTGAGGTAGCAATAACACTGTCTCTGGCATCCCAGGTGGCCAGAAATTCAATCAGATGCAGTTATAATGCAGCAGAGGCTTCTGCTAGATCTGCTGCATCCACCTTGGTGCTCTGCAGATATTCATGGCTTAGACTTCAACCCCTGCCTGAGGATTTCAAATCCAAAATTCTTGATGTTCCACTAGACCACAACCTCCTGTTTGGGAAGCAGTCTGTTGAACTGTTTAAGAATCTTCAGGAGAAAAGCAAGAAGCTTCAAAACATTAAGCACCTTCTATTGCCCCCTATACCTAAATACTACAGAAGCTATCCAGCTAAGACCACCTATGTCAGAACAACCCTCTCCACTGCTACCCCTTCTTCTTCCAGGCATAGGAGAGGAACCAGGAGGCAGTCCTCTACCAGACCAGCCTCTTCTCTACCTACTACCAGACAGCCCTTTCATGACAGAACTGGCACCAACAGTGCGTGACTGCCTTGCCCATCTTCCCTGTCAGCCCGTCTCTCCCACTGCTTGCCTCTCTGGAGAACAATTACTTCACATCACTGGGTCCTGGCTATAGTAGAAGAGAGAGATACTTCCTTTCTTGGAAAGAAATCCCCCCCCCCCGGGATCCCATTCCCACTCAAAAACCAACTTTACCTTATTTCAGACATTAAACAAGACCTACTGACTCATGGAACCATAGAACCTGTCCCCCCAGGACAAGAAGGAAAAGGCTTTTAATAAAGGCTATTTCTAGTACTAAAAAAGGATGGGCCATTGACGCCAATCCTGGATTTGTCCTTTCTAAATCTCTTCCTAAAAGTCCGATCCTTCAGAATGCTATCCCTCCAAACCCTACCTCTGCTATTGCCAGTACAGGCTTTCATGGTCACTCTAGACCTTATGGAGGCCTACTGCCACATCCCTATAAAACCCTCTCACAGAAAGTACTTGTGTTTCACTGGGCCCTGTTCTCACTTTCAGTTTACTGCCTTGCCCCTTGGTTTATCCACTGCATCCAGGGTCTTCACCAAATGCCTTGCTTCAGCCATAGCGTACTGCAGAACCAAGGGCATTCAAATCTATCCCTACCAAGATGATATACTCATTCTTGCAGAAAAAGAAGTCACCCTAAAACAAATCTGCAGTTTGCCATGTCTCTGCTTCAGAGTCTGGGGTCCACCCTCAAGCTCCCCAAATCATCCCTATCACCAGAGCAGGACAAAAATCTTTCTGGGCTACAGGATCTGAACAGACCTGATGAAGGCATTCCTTCCTCAGGACAAAGTGCTTTCCCTAACAGGCCACTTCCAGGATCTGCTCCAGGTCCACTAACTATCAGCAAGACAATTCCTGCGACTTCTGGGCCTTATGGCAGCCACCATTCCTATGCTACCATTAGCCAGGATGCACATGAGAAAACTATAATGGTATCTAAAGAACATGTGGTCCCAACACAACCACCCTCTAGAATTTCAGATTCCCTTCCTACCCTGCCTAAAGGCAGAGTTAAGGTGGTGGATCCAACAAGTTCAAATGAACCCAATACTTCTCCTTCACCTTCCCACACCAGCTCAGTACATGTACACAGATGTATCAGACCTGGGCTGGGGGGGCTACCATGAAGGGCCCTCAATGTGCAATTACTCTGGCAGTCACCCCTCTAGAAAAAAAACACATCAATGTCAAAGAAATGACTGCAGTCCTTTTAGCACTGAAAACCTTTCTTCCCATTCTTCAGCCAGGTCCCCTTCAAATTTTCACAGAAAACACCACAGTCATGTGGTACATCAACAAACAGGGGGGACAAAGTCTTATATCCTCTGCAGGCTAGCAATCCAGATTTGGGACCTAGCCTCCCAACAACAACTTATCTCTGCAGGCAGCCTACATAACATCCCGGGAGATCCACCAGGCGGATGCTCTCAGCAGATCATCCTCTTTGCATCACGAGTGGATGTTACCCAGAGAAGTTTTTCTAGACATTGTCCACCAGTGGAGCACACCTCAAATAGATTTGTTTGCCTCCCTCCAGAACAGACAACTGAAAAAATGTTGTACCAAGGACCACTCCTCACTAACTTGGAGAGTGGACGCCTTCACCATTTCATGGAAAGGACGGTTTCTGTATGCCTTTCCACCCTTCCCTCTCATTCAAAAGGTCCTTCTGAATATCAGCAGAGACATGCCAAAAATCTTGCTGGTGACTCTCTATTGGCTAAGGTTCCCCCTTCTACTATGCATTGCCAAGGGCAATCACCACAAGTTACCCCATAAGGTGGACCTGCTCACACAGCAGAAGGGAACATTCATCCACTCTCACCTAGAAATGCTATGTCTAACACTCTGGGTGATAAACTTTTAATACCCTTCAGACAACACTACTCTGAGGATATGCTTTTGGTCCTGAGGGAGGGTAGGAAACCTAACACAAGGAGATCCCACATTTTAAAATGGGAAAAATTCTCCAAATGGTGTCTCCAGAGACATAAGGATCCCTTTCTAGTCTTAGCTTATATGTGTGAACTTATCAAGGCAGGCCTTTCATACTCTTCAGTGTAAGTCCACCTATCTGCAATCTCTGCCTGCTTACCTTTAGACCCTCTTTTACTCTTCAGGTTAGATGTTAAATTGTTCCTGAATGGGGCCTTGCACATCAGGCCACCAATGAAGCCTGTTCCACCATCTTGGGACCTAAACTTCATCCTAGAAAAGCTCACACTGGCCCCATTCAAACCAGCCAGTTCTTCAACACTGCAAATGTACACATGGAAAACAATCCTGCTGGTAACTCTCACCTTAGCTAGAAGGGTATCAGAGTTACGGGCACTCATGGCCTGTCCCCTTTACACTATCTTCCACAAAGACAGGGTGACCCTGTGCACCAACCCTTCTTTCATGCCCAAAGTGATTAACGAGCTGTCATTAAATCAGTCCATTCACCTGCCCACCTTCTTCCCCTCTCCCACCAGTGACAGTGAGAGAATACTCTGGATGTGCACAGACAGCTAAGATTTTATTTGGACAAAACTAAGTCCATAAGGAAATCTAATCAACTCTTTGTATCCTTTCATCCCAGAGCCCTGGGCAAGGCAGTCTTCAAACAAACCATCTCTTGTTGGATCAGGAAAACTATCTACTTCTGCTACTCCTACTACAGCAAGGACTTGCTTCTGGGGGTAAGAGCACATTCTACTAGGGCGTAGCATCCTCCAAAGCCTTTTTCAAAGGCCTGGATAAAGCCTACATCCGGGAGGCAGCCACCTGGTCCACTATACACACCTTTACCAGGCACTACAAACTGGACTATGTCTCCAGAGCTAGAGCAGATTTCGCTAGGGCAATCCAGCAGGGATTTCTGGAATCAGCTACCTCTACCTCCAGTTTTCCTCCTCCTTAAGCTGTGGTACTCTCCCACACTAAGAATACGGCAACATGGGAATAGAAGGACATAGAATAGTTTTGTAAAATTTTACCATAACCATAGATGTCCTTCTCTTCCATGTTGCAGTATTCCTTCCCTCCCACCATCCCCCTGCACTCCTTTCACCTGTCTATGGGGCACATCCTAGACTATGGTCTCACTGGGCAGTTTATGGCATTTCAACGGTCTGGAGGACATCATTTGGCCCTACCTAGTCCACTGTCTGACTGGGCAGTTAGTTCTGAGGTCTATGCATGCAGACGTCATATTTAAGGCTCCTAGTTTATGGCCCTGCATGTGACATCCCATGCACCAACAGCAATCAGGCTTAAGCTTTTGTATAGGAGCCAACATTCAGGTCGCCTGAGGCAGAGAATCCCACACTAAGAATACTGCAACATGGAAGAGAAGGACATCTATGGTTATGCTAAGATTTTGCACAACTATTCTTTTTCATTGTAAATGTGATATGAAAACACTACATTTATTTATAAATGTGTTGTGAAAACACATAACATCTATGACAAACAAGGATTGTATGACCATTTGCATTTTCATTTTCTCTACATACTATATTCTTTCAGTTTATTTATTGCTCTGAATCATAGATGATGAGACAGATATTCTGCTTGTGAGCTAGCTATGGGGAGTACAGTGTCCCACAGATGATGGCACAGATACTCTGCTTGTGAGCTAGCTATGGAGAGTACATTGTCCCACAGATGATGGGACAGATATTCTGCTTGTGAGCTAGCTATGGAGAGTACAGTGTCCCACAGATGATGGGACAGATATTCTGCTTGTGAGCTAGCTATGGAGAGTACAGTGTCCCACAGATGATGGGACAGATACTCTGCTTGTGAGCTAGCTATGGAGAGTACAGTGTCCCACAGATGATGGCACAGATACTCTGCTTGTGAGCTAGCTATGGTGTGTACAGTGTCCCACAGATGATGGCACAGATACTCTGCTTGTGAGCTAGCTATGGAGAGTACAGTGTCCCACAGATGATGGCACAGATACTCTGCTTGTGAGCTAGCTATGGAGAGTACAGTGTCCCACAGATGATGGGACAGATACTCTGCTTGTGAGCTAGCTATGGAGAGTACAGTGTCCCACAGATGATGGGACAGATACTCTGCTTGTGAGCTAGCTATGGAGAGTACAGTGTCCCACAGATGATGGGACAGATACTCTGCTTGTGAGCTAGCTATGGAGAGTACAGTGTCCCACAGATGATGGCACAGATACTCTGCTTGTGAGCTAGCTATGGAGAGTACAGAGTCCCACAGATGATGGGACAGATACTCTGCTTGTGAGCTAGCTATGGAGAGTACAGTGTCCCACAGATGATGGGACAGATACTCTGCTTGTGAACTAGCTATGGAGAGTACAGTGTCCCACAGATGATGGGACAGATACTCTGCTTGTGAACTAGCTATGGAGAGTACAGTGTCCCACAGATGATGGCACAGATACTCTGCTTGTGAGCTAGCTATGGAGAGTACAGTGTCCCACAGATGATGGCACAGATACTCTGCTTGCGAGCTAGCTATGGAGAGTACAGTGTCCCACAGATAATGGGACAGATACTCTGCTTGTGAGCTTGCTATGGAGAGTACAGTGTCCCACAGATGATAGGACAGATACTCTGCTTGTGAGCTAGCTATGGAGAGTACAGTGTCCCACAGATGATGGGACAGATACTCTGCTTGTGAGCTAGCTATGGAGAGTACAGTGTCCCACAGATGATGGCACAGATACTCTGCTTGTGAGCTAGCTATGGAGAGTACAGTGTCCCACAGATGATGGCACAGATACTCTGCTTGTGAGCTAGCTATGGAGAGTACAGTGTCCCACAGATGATGGCACAGATACTCTGCTTGTGAGCTAGCTATGGAGAGTACAGTGTCCCACAGATGATGGCACAGATACTCTGCTTGTGAGCTAGCTATGGAGAGTACAGTGTCCCACAGATGATGGCACAGATACTCTGCTTGTGAGCTAGCTATGGAGAGTACAGTGTCCCACAGATGATGGCACAGATACTCTGCTTGTGAGCTAGCTATGGAGAGTACAGTGTCCCACAGATGATGGCACAGATACTCTGCTTGTGAGCTAGCTATGGAGAGTACAGTGTCCCACAGATGATGGCACAGATACTCTGCTTGTGAGCTAGCTATGGAGAGTACAGTGTCCCACAGATGATGGCACAGATACTCTGCTTGTGAGCTAGCTATGGAGAGTACAGTGTCCCACAGATGATGGCACAGATACTCTGCTTGTGAGCTAGCTATGGAGAGTACAGTGTCCCACAGATGATGGCACAGATACTCTGCTTGTGAGCTAGCTATGGAGAGTACAGTGTCCCACAGATGATGGCACAGATACTCTGCTTGTGAGCTAGCTATGGAGAGTACAGTGTCCCACAGATGATGGCACAGATACTCTGCTTGTGAGCTAGCTATGGAGAGTACAGTGTCCCACAGATGATGGCACAGATACTCTGCTTGTGAGCTAGCTATGGAGAGTACAGTGTCCCACAGATGATGGCACAGATACTCTGCTTGTGAGCTAGCTATGGAGAGTACAGTGTCCCACAGATGATGGGACAGATACTCTGCTTGTGAGCTAGCTATGGAGAGTACAGTGTCCCACAGATGATGGGACAGATACTCTGCTTGTGAACTAGCTATGGAGAGTACAGTGTCCCACAGATGATGGGACAGATACTCTGCTTGTGAGCTAGCTATGGAGAGTACAGTGTCCCACAGATGATGGGACAGATACTCTGCTTGTGAACTAGCTATGGAGAGTACAGTGTCCCACAGATGATGGCACAGATACTCTGCTTGTCAGCTAGCTATGGAGAGTACAGTGTCCCACAGATGATGGCACAGATACTCTGCTTGTCAGCTAGCTACGGAGAGTACAGTGTCCCACAGATGATGGCACAGATACTCTGCTTGTGAGCTAGCTACGGAGAGTACAGTGTCCCACAGATGATGGCACAGATACTCTGCTTGTGAGCTAGCTATGGAGAGTACAGTGTTCCACAGATGATGGCACAGATACTCTGCTTGTGAGCTAGCTATGGAGAGTACAGTGTCCCACAGATGATGGCACAGATACTCTGCTTGTGAGCTAGCTATGGAGAGTACAGTGTCCCACAGATGATGGCACAGATACTCTGCTTGTGAGCTAGCTATGGAGAGTACAGTGTCCCACAGATGATGGGACAGATACTCGGCTTGTGAACTAGCTATGGAGAGTACAGTGTCCCACAGATGATGGGACAGATACTCGGCTTGTGAACTAGCTATGGAGAGTACAATGTCCCACAGATGATGGGACAGATACTCTGCTTGTGAACTAGCTATGGAGAGTACAGTGTCCCACAGATGATGGGACAGATACTCTGCTTGTGAGCTAGCTATGGAGAGTACAGTGTCCCACAGATGATGGGACAGATACTCTGCTTGTGAGCTAGCTATGGAGAGTACAGTGTCCCACAGATGATGGGACAGATACTCTGCTTGTGAACTAGCTATGGAGAGTACAGTGTCCCACAGATGATGGCACAGATACTCTGCTTGTGAGCTAGCTATGGAGAGTACAGTGTCCCACAGATGATGGCACAGATACTCTGCTTGTGAGCTAGCTATGGAGAGTACAGTGTCCCACAGATGATGGGACAGATACTCTGCTTGTGAGCTAGCTATGGAGAGTACAGTGCCCCACAGATGATGGGACAGATACTCTGCTTGTGAACTAGCTATGGAGAGTACAGTGCCCCACAGATGATGGGACAGATACTCTGCTTGTGAACTAGCTATGGAGAGTACAGTGTCCCACAGATGATGGGACAGATACTCTGCTTGTGAGCTAGCTATGGAGAGTACAGTGTCCCACAGATGATGGGACAGATACTCTGCTTGTGAGCTAGCTATGGAGAGTACAGTGTCCCACAGATGATGGGACAGATACTCTGCTTGTGAGCTAGCTATGGAGAGTACAGTGTCCCACAGATGATGGGACAGATACTCTGCTTGTGAGCTAGCTATGGAGAGTACAGTGTCCCACAGATGATGGGACAGATACTCTGCTTGTGAGCTAGCTATGGAGAGTACAGTGTCCCACAGATGATGGGACAGATACTCTGCTTGTGAGCTAGCTATGGAGAGTACAGTGTCCCACAGATGATGGGACAGATACTCTGCTTGTGAGCTAGCTATGGAGAGTACAGTGTCCCACAGATGATGGGACAGATACTCTGCTTGTGAGCTAGCTATGGAGAGTACAGTGTCCCACAGATGATGGGACAGATACTCTGCTTGTGAGCTAGCTATGGAGAGTACAGTGTCCCACAGATGATGGGACAGATACTCTGCTTGTGAGCTAGCTATGGAGAGTACAGTGTCCCACAGATGATGGGACAGATACTCTGCTTGTGAGCTAGCTATGGAGAGTACAGTGTCCCACAGATGATGGCACAGATACTCTGCTTGTGAGCTAGCTATGGAGAGTACAGTGTCCCACAGATGATGGCACAGATACTCTGCTTGTGAGCTAGCTATGGAGAGTACAGTGTCCCACAGATGATGGCACAGATACTCTGCTTGTGAGCTAGCTATGGAGAGTACAGTGTCCCACAGATGATGGCACAGATACTCTGCTTGTGAGCTAGCTATGGAGAGTACAGTGTCCCACAGATGATGGCACAGATACTCTGCTTGTGAGCTAGCTATGGAGAGTACAGTGTCCCACAGATGATGGCACAGATACTCTGCTTGTGAGCTAGCTATGGAGAGTACAGTGTCCCACAGATGATGGCACAGATACTCTGCTTGTGAGCTAGCTATGGAGAGTACAGTGTCCCACAGATGATGGCACAGATACTCTGCTTGTGAGCTAGCTATGGAGAGTACAGTGTCCCACAGATGATGGCACAGATACTCTGCTTGTGAGCTAGCTATGGAGAGTACAGTGTCCCACAGATGATGGCACAGATACTCTGCTTGTGAGCTAGCTATGGAGAGTACAGTGTCCCACAGATGATGGCACAGATACTCTGCTTGTGAGCTAGCTATGGAGAGTACAGTGTCCCACAGATGATGGCACAGATACTCTGCTTGTGAGCTAGCTATGGAGAGTACAGTGTCCCACAGATGATGGCACAGATACTCTGCTTGTGAGCTAGCTATGGAGAGTACAGTGTCCCACAGATTTGGGACAGATACTCTGCTTGTGAGCTAGCTATGGAGAGTACAGTGTCCCACAGATGATGGGACAGATACTCTGCTTGTGAGCTAGCTATGGAGAGTGCAGTGTCCCACAGATGATGGCACAGATACTCTGCTTGTGAGCTAGCTATGGAGAGTACAGTGTCCCACAGATGATGGGACAGATACTCTGCTTGTGAACTAGCTATGGAGAGTACAGTGTCCCACAGATGATGGGACAGATACTCTGCTTGTGAGCTAGCTATGGAGAGTACAGTGTCCCACAGATGATGGCACAGATACTCTGCTTGTGAGCTAGCTATGGAGAGTACAGTGTCCTGCTTGGTCTGCTTGTTACCTTTCTTCTGGCATAATGTTCAGTTATGCATCTCTTTAGAACCATCTCTTAAATGCCCCACAAAACTCCAGTGGCTTTGTCTTTTCTACGTTCTATCACTTCTACCTGCATAATACTGCTAAATTCATCTCATGGAGATTAAATGGCATTTTTAGAAAATTTTTTGCCCAAGTGTTAGCCACAGATCCCTAACAGCTGATTGAGTTTTCAGAATCTCAAAATTCATATGGTTGAGACCATATCATTGAGTTTTTGGACACTCAAAGCTTTTGAATGGAGATCGAGGTACAGCGAAGATCGGGAAATTTATCCTTTTATTCACTGTAGTGCAATCTCAGATTTGGTATATATAATTTGCAGGGGGGCATGCCCCCTGCATAAACAAAAAAAAGTAGATTTTTGTGTGTGTGGGGGGTGATGTTCAAGTTTTTGGAAAGTCGATCATATGGTCTCGTCCGTATGAATTTCAAGTTTCTGAGAACTCGATTATCTGACATATGTTCATTAGCCACAGAGTATGACTTCAGTCCTGTAATCTTTAGTGTAACTGAGGAACTGTTGTTGCATCGATCCACATTAAGTAATGGCACATTGAGCTGAACAACCAGTAGAGCTTTATATTGCCAGGTTTAGAAATGAAGGTAGTTGCTTGTGAGTTGCACTGCATTGAAGTACAACTCATGTTCCATTAGTTTTTAGGGATATAGGGTTGCCTTGTGAAATCAGTATCCAAAATGCATGGTTATGCTAAACGCTTCTACAAGGGCCCAGGCATCCCTTATTTGTGCTAACTACAGTTTGGAAATGGTACAGTTCATGAATGAATAATCTGATCCTAGTGGAAATACAGCCTTCAAGATGTACTCCATACTTACACTAACTGTTTCTCTGTAGCTGCAATGACCATAGGAATTTAAGTTTGGCCAATGTGGGAGCAAAAACTACATAATTCTTCACTTACTCTTATGAGTCCACACAAGATGTCATGGGTGCAAGGATATCCATGTTTTGCTGAAGTGAGATGTACTTTTCCTAGAATCAAATTAGAATGCATGTTTTATATGTAACAACATTTTACTTTACCAACCTGTTCATGTTATTCAGAGGTAGACAGTAACTTAATACATTACTGCAGGGTCAGAGTGCAGTATTTGCCTTCCTAATGACACCAACATATGTAACAAAATTGGAGGGCCAGTCACATACTGGAGGTACAGTGCTTCAGAAAAAATCCATTCCAGGTGTTGCAAAGGAACCCACAGAGCTCTCTGTAAAGCCTTGTACCTGAACAGGTAATGCTGAAGTTTTTGATTTGATCAGAATGATGGCAACAGTTACATTGCTTGTCCACTGGTTGTTTTTGTTATGCTGCTTTGTGACTTCTATCTTTCCAGTCAATCTGTCTGGATGCTAGCATTAACCACTAATGACTGTTGCCAAGTGATATACAATACCAGACAATGGCTTCCCAACAAAGATTCCAGTCCATGGATGAGAAATGAGACATTGCAAAGGCTTTCAGATGTCAGAAAAAACATTAATAGAATAGAAAATTTAAGGCATAACCAATTATCTTTGATCCATTAATTCTGTAGTCTGGGATATCTATCAAGCATTTATTCAGCTTGGAGATGGGATCTTCAGTAAGCTGAAATTCTATGGTAAAATTCAAGAATATTTTCAGCTATTTTATTTGTAGCATTGTGTGTGGATCAATTTGTTAAGCTTAGTTGCTGAACAAAGAACCTTACAAATGCTTCTGCCATCTTAGGTACTCAAAATGTACATGCTCATTTCCTGTTGAAGTGCACAGGCTTCCTCAGTACTTTTTCACACAGCTACTTGCTCATATTGTGAATGTTGTAATGTTGAAAACCAACATTAACAACTGTCCAGCCTTGCCAACCTTCTGCACCCATCGTAATGCTTGATCTTGGGTTCAAGGTGGTAGGGATGAGGCTCGGTGTTTGTGTCAAGTATTTGGTATTCTGACTTTCACAAAATGGTTTTGAGCACTGGAGGACTCGACAGCCTGTTTGTCCATGATAGTAAACCATTATGGCAATGTTTGTGAGCACACAGAAAATTGTATTGTTGTTGAGATCACAGTGTCTTGGGCAAAAAGCGATACTTTTATGTTTTAAATGGTTAATCTCTCTCTTGGATTTGGATATTATGGAATGAGGATACTAAATCAAGGCGAGTGTTGGCAGACTTGCTTTTTCAGAAAATAGTTTCTATAGTTTTTGCATGTTGCAACTGCATGGAATTGAAGCACATTTAAGTACAGGTGTATGACGTGTACTCAGCTAAGCAGTTTTTCTGTAACTGGGGTTACAAATCTGTCTTCTGAGCTTTTGGGTTTTGATGTGCAATGGGGAAATCACTTTAACTACCCTTTATACTGAGCTTATGAATTCCTCCTTGATATTTAATGTAATCTCTTGGGAGTGTTTCCTCTTCCAGCTAAATTACTCATTTCCTAATATAAACCTTTTGTGTTTCCAATTAAGGAAACTTGCTTTTGATTCAAGGACAGTGCTGTATTTTGTTTTGTGATCATTTGCGTTAACTCAGGTGTCAGCCATGGAGCTAGTATTCTGTTTTGCATGAAAAACATTTGTCATGTAGCTGAAGAAGAAAGTTAAGCAAAAGTGCTGATGTTCTTTGTGTTTCACTGTTGCAGTCATCACACTTGGGTTACCTGCCTGCAGGTAGCCCTCAGTTGGCCCGAATACCAGAGTCTTAGTATTTCTGTGTCGGATGCTGTTGCTTCTTCCATGATGGCAGGTCGTCAGGGGTATAAAAACAGGCAGCCGATACCATTACATCAGTCTTTCCTGCCAAGGAGGAGTCCGAAGCAGAAGCAGTTTGCAAGTGCCGGTTGACCGCTACCTGAAGTTTTGTTTTTCGAGTTGATAATCCTGAAGTTTTCTAAAACTAAGTACCCTGTTGGGGATCCTTTTTTCTTGCTCTAACTGATGTCAGAAAAAGTTAGCAATTTTCTTGACTGTGGAAAGCAAATTTTCATTCTTACTGTGTCACCTGTTTAGGCCCAGACCATGATGTCCCTTGCTGTCAGTTTTGTGCCTTGTTTAATGCCTGAACCATTCGTCGGGCTATTTTTGTTGCTAAATTCTTTCGCTCTCGATCTCCATATTCCGAAATGGCTTCGGTAAGCCATCCGACTACCACTTTTCTGAAAAACCGTAAGGATAAAGACAGAGACAGACTGTATAGGTCCAAAACTGCCAACGATGCTTCCGTTAAGCTAGTCGCCAGTCTGCCAGTACTCAGTGAGGTGCCTTTGCAGCCCCTGATGCCCACTTCTATGGATTCGCAGGCCTCTGCTGAGACCCATTCGGAGTCCGGTATGCCGCAAGATGCTTTTTCGACTATGGAACCAGCGGATGTCTCTACCTTGGATGGGTCCAGAGCCGCTGTACAGGCACCGGCTTCTGAGGGTGTTTTCTGAACTACCGATGTTCAAATCAAACCAACAACTTCTTTTTTAGCCAAAACTACCACGTTTCTTAGTCCCAGAGTACATACTACACCTAGAAAACCGACAACCAAAGTGCATGCTCAGGCCCCCAAGCCACAAAAACAAATGCTTAGAATGGCTGAAGACCTTATAACGCTAATTAGGGGAAGCCAGCCTTCCCCTGCTAAGAGACAAAGAATTCAGTTGCCTTTAGATTTTACAGACCAGGAGTCCGATGACTCTGACCTTTCTGCTTATCAGGACATGCCCTTATCAGCCTATGAGGATTCAGATGCAGAGGAATCAATTCCCTCTGCCTCCCATCTGGAGAATTTCTCTTTTGGTGAAACCTTGCATACTTTAAGAGAGCATTACCATTGAGAATGCCAAGACTATCCTCAGTCCAAAAAGAGACTCAGAGAATTTTCAGAGCTACCTCAGCACAGGCCTTTAGTTATTCCCCCTGTCCTGGATGTTGTGGATGATGTTTTCATGGAATCCAGTTTTACTCCAGACACCTTACCTCCAGCTCCTAGGAAACTTGACAGATACTACCGAGTACCTGATTCCTACAAGTTTCTTTTCAAGAATCCTACTGCTGATCCAGAGATCATTTCCCAGGGACATAAAGGTATTAAGGCTACTACACCCAAAAATCCTACCCCTTCGGACAGGGATTCCAGAGCTTTAGACAGATGGGGTAAGGAGGTATATACCTCTGCAGCTCTTGTTATCAGGGCATTGACTTGCCAGTTTCACATACTGAAGTACCAGCAACATATTATGGAACTCATTAAACAAAAAAATGGTAATATTTCCAGATTGTGCAGAAAATGAAGATTTGCAAGAGCTTATGCATTCTGCAAACCAAGTTAGTAAGCATACCTTGCAGTGTGGTTTTGATGCCCTAGCATCTTGCAGGGCTGCAGTCACTGGCACTGTACTGAGAAGACATGCTTGGCTGAAGGAGCAGACCTTGCCAGATTATATCAAATCCAAATTACTAGATGCTCCTTTAAATAAGGACGTTTTCTTTGGCACCAAAGCAGAAGAAGTTCTTAAAAAGATGGAAGAAAAAGCTAAATCTAAGCAAACTGTTAAAGAATTCTTAGAAGTGCAACCACCTTGATTCAGTAGGCATTGCCCTTCAAAACACTTATCCTCTCCAGCCCCCTCCAGGCCTTCTCAAGCAAGACCCAGGGAAAATAGACCACCCAGACTACAGTCTCAGGGTATGCAGAGATCTAAGCAATGGAGTGCGCTCACCCCTAAAACAAGGAGTAGTAAGCCACCTCCCTATGGAAAAAGTTCACAATGACTTCTTAACTCTACTTCCCAGTCCTGCCCAATTGCTTGTGCCCCTAGGAGGAAACCTTGCCCTTCATGCAAAAAACTGAATGTCCATCACTCAGGACCGATGGGTCCTCAACATTGTATCCCAGGGGTACAGATTTTATTTCCATTCACGGCCAACCCCAAGTGGGTTTCCAGACCTTCCCCCATACCAGTGGGCAGAGGCTAAAAACCAAGTTCTTTCCCTGCTCAACATCAGAACTATTCAGCCAGTTGCAGTAGACAAAGGGGTCAAGGTTTCTACTCCAAACTATTCCTGGTATCCAGGAAAGAGGGCTCTTGATGCCCAATCCTGGATGTTTCAATTCTCAACATCTTCCTGGTGGTCCCAAAATTCAAGATGCTTACTCTGCAAAAACTTTTCCCTATGCTGGCCAAGGATGCCTGGTTAGTCACCCTAAACTTAAAAGAAGCTTATCTGCACATCCCCATCAGGGAATCATGCAAGAAATATCTGCGTTTCAGGGCAGGATCTATGCATTATCAGTTCTCTGCACTTCCCTTTGGCTTATCTACTGTGCCCAGCGTATTCACAAAATGCCTGGCTCCAGCCATTGCATACTGCAGGCAGAGAAATATCCAAATTTACCCATACTTGGACGACTGCCTGATTCAGGTGGACAGCCAGGAACTGCTGCTTCAGCACCTGGCATTTGTAAAAAGCCTTCTCACTTCATTAGGGTACACCATCAATGAAAAGAAATCACAACTGGTGCCCAGTCAAAAGACTGTATTCCTGGGAGCAGGCTTGGACACAACTTCCTAGATGGCATTTCTCATTTCAGAAAAACAGGTCTATCTGACAGACTACTTCAAGCAAATGGCCACCAGAACCCAGCTAACTGCAAGAAAAATGATGCAAGCCCTAGGGTTCATGGCCTCATGTATTCTGCTAATTCCATATGCAAGACTGCATATGAGGGAACTTCAATGGTACTTAAAAAGTCTTTGGTGCCAACATTCTCAGGACCTGGAAACAGTCATTCCCATCATACCTTGTCTGAGGGCAGAGTACCTTTGGTGGGCAGAAGCATGCAACCACAATAAGGGACTGCATTTTACTCTACCCCACTCCACCCAAACCCTGACCACAGATGCATCAGACTATGCATGGAGGGGCCACATGGCTGGCAAATGCATTCAGGGCCATTGGAGCCCAAGCCAAATTCTCCTGCACATCAACCAAAAGGAGATGCTAGCTGTACAGAATGCTCTGACAGCTTTCAGATACCTAATCCTTCCAGGACAACTGCTGATAAAAACAGACAATACCACAGTTATGTGGTGCATAAACAAGTAGGGAGAACCCGTTCTTATCCACTCTGCAGGTTAGCCATGACTCTGTGGAGCACAGCTTTGAACCACCAAGTCCATCTACAAGCTCAGTTCCTGCCAGGTAAACAAAATTCACTGGCAGACGACTTAAGCAGAAATTTCCTAGACCCACACGAGTGGAAATTAGAGCTCAGCACCTTCAACCTTCAACCTTCTGATCCAGAGGTGGGGGACCCCAGAGGTGGATCTCTTTGCCTCCCCCCACAACCACCAGTTAAGCAAATTCTGCACCAGGAACCCTCACAGCAGGGCCTGGAAGGTGGATGTCCTATCCTTTCAATGGGGAAAACCTCTCAATCCCCCTTTGCCCCTTCTCTAAAGAGTACTATTCAAGATAAAAGAAGACAGGCCAAGGACAATTCTTATTGCCCCAGACTGGCCACGCCAGCACTGGTACCCACTTGGCACCTACACTAACCCCCTACCCTGCTGTCACAGCAGGAGAGACAGATTTTGCATCCACAATTGCAAACCCTAAATCTTGCAGCCTGGTTTATTCCTTGAATGCTCCACCAGCAACCCTAAGTAAACAGGTGCTAGACGTCATTCTTGAAGCCAGAAATCCTATTCAGAAAAGTGGAAAAGATATTGTTCTTGGATTCAGTCTAAAGGAAAGGACACAGCAGTGCCCTCCTTACCTCTAATCCTGGATTAACTAGCAGAGCTACTCCACAGAGGCCTATCCTTCTCCTCCATTAAGATTCATGCCTCTGCCATTTCAGCTCATTACAATACTGAGCAACTCTATTTTCTCACCCTCTCATCAAACAGTTCCTGAGAGGGGCTAACAACTTAAGGCCCCCAAGGAGAGCACCCACCCCTGCTTGGGACCTTAACTTTGTACTGGAAAAGCTCATGCTTCCCCCTTTTGAACCTGTTGCTTCAGCAGAGTTAAAATTCCTCTGTTGGAAAACAGCCTTGCTTCTATCCATCACTTCAGATAGAAGAGTGTCTGAGCTACAAGCACTGATGGCTGTGGAACCCTTTATTATCTTCCATGCTGACAGGGTTTCCCTCAGGACTAACCCGTCCTTTATGCCCAAGGTGGTGTCCAGTGCGGCCCTAAACCAATCCATCCATTTGCCAACCTTCTTCCCTAACCCTCAGAATAAAGGGGAAAGGATCCTGCACTGTTTGGACATACACAGACAGCTCAGTTTCTACCTTGATAGGACTAAGCCTTTCAGAAAATCTGACCAGCTGCTAGTGAGCTTTGCAACAGGGGCAGTGGGCAAGGCCATTTCTAAACAAACCATTTCCAAATGGATAGCGCACTGCATCCATTTCTGCTACAAGCACCATTGAAAACCACCCCCTCAGGGGGTCATAACACATTTATTTTTATTTTTTTATTTTACATTTGTTAACCGGGCTGGTCTAGCTGGATACATATCCGTTTTCAGTAGAGGCCCAAGGAGAAAAGCTCCAATACACAATGGAAGTACATATTTAAATTACAAGATTCAAAGTATTGTTACAAAAAGAGAATATAGCTTACATATGCAGGAATGAAAATTTACATAGATGTTATATAAGACAAGAGGACAGACAGGAAGTTATACACAAAACATTGATTTCGTTAATGATACTGGAAAATAGACTGAAATCAGAGATTTTCCTTATTACAAAAAGGAAAGAGAGATTTTAGAGATCTGCAATTAGGGAAATGGGCTGGGATATGGGACTAGAAGTTATGAGATATGTAGTTAGTCAGGTTCTCGACATGGGCATGTCCATTGTGTGGAGAGATATTCTTTAAGGTTAGATTTGAACTGATTGAGCGAAGTTGTAAGTCTAAGGTTGTTTGGCAGGGAGTTCCACTGCTTACCAATGGAATTGGCGTAAAGGGCATCCCCACCTGAGTTTTTTGCTTTAGTGGTTAGGATCTGGATGCTGTTTGATGATCGGAGACTGTTGAGGTTAGTATATGGAGTCAGAATTTTGCACAGTGAGGGAGTTCTATCAGGATGGTTGATTATTTTATAAGCTTCGGTGAGTTGGCTAAGTTTGAGGAGATTTGGCAGTTCCAACCAGCCAAGTTTTCGCAGATTAAGGCAATGATGGGTTCGATAAGGGGCACCTGTAATAAATCTGGCAATGTGGTTGTAGGCAAGAGAGAGCATGTTAAGTTCACGTTTATTGAGAAAAGAGAGGATCGGGGAAGCATAGAGGAGGGAAGAGAGGAGATGGGTGCGGGCAATAGTTAATTTGGTAGTGGGAGTTAGGAAGTTTTTAATTCTGTACATAGATCCTAGTTTTTTGTTAACAGACTTTACTGTTTGGGTAATGTGTATGTCGAATTTGAGCTTATGATCAATAGTGACACCTAGCAGTTTGGTACTGGTGACAGGGGTTATGAGGGTCCCATTATTGGATTTAATATGAAAGGTTATGTTGTTAGTGTTTGGGAGTTCTTTGCCTAGAGGTGAGAAGACGTTGGGGAAGAAAAGTAATAGTTTGGTTTTAGCTGGGTTAAGTAGGAGTTTTAAGTCAGTGAACCATTTTTCAACTAGTGAAAAACAATGTTGAGTGGTCATTTGGAGATTCGAGAGGGAGACGTCGGAGCAGATTAAGGTGGCGTCGTCGGCATATTGTATGCAGGTGGATTTGGGGATGACTGATTGAAGGTCATTTATGAAGATGGAAAACAGAAGTGGGCCCAGTATCGAGCCCTGAGGAACACCTATGGTATTAGGGAGCAGTCCTGATATTCTGTTTTGCCACAGGACAGCTTGTTGCCTACCAGTGAGGTAGGCATTGAACCAGTTTAGTGCTGGAGTGTCCAGACGTAGGGTTTCAAGGATGTTGAGAAGGAATTGATGATTGACCATATCGAATGCTTTTGATAGGTCCAGTAAGAGGGCAGAGGATATGAGTTTGTTATTACGATTGTTGTTGATTGAGTCAACAAAGGAAAGGAGGGCAGTAGTTGTACTATGGTGTGGGCGAAAACCATGCTGGGCATTGGACAAGAGATTATTTGAGGTCAGGTAGTGAAGAAGTTGTTTGTGGATGCATCTTTCCATGATTTTCGCTATCGGGGACAGAATGGCTATTGGTCTATAATTTGACGTTTCCAGGGAGGTACCTCCTTTGTGAAGTGGAATGATATAGGAAGTCTTCCAAATGGAGGGAATGTTCATCTCAGTTATAGTTCTATTTATTAGGATTGATATGGGGTAGGCTATTTCATCAGACACAATTTGTAAGAATTCCGCAGGAAGGTGGTCAGCCGCTAGGGTGGTTGGTTTGAGTTTTTTTAGGAGGGAGCGTACATAGGAGGAAGAGACTGGCTTTAAATTGAAGGGGGTAGGGGTGTCAAGATGCAGTTTAGCAGCAGGTGGGGAAGTGGAGGTAAGGTGACTGGCTAGGGTTTGGATAGTCTCAGTGAAGAAGGAGTTAAAGGTGTTGGCTACTTCTTCTTGGCCTTTCTCTAACAGTTTCTCAGGGGTTGGGGTGGAAGTTTTGCCTGGGTGCAGAAGGTTGTTAAAACCTGCCCAGAATTTCTTTGGGTTGTTCTGATGTTTTTGCTGGAGGCTGCAGAAATATTGTTTTTTGTCTTGGGTAATGGCAGTTTTAGTGGCGTTTCTTAGTTGTTGAAATTTATAACGGTCTTGGGGGGGGGTTTTGTGGCTCTCCATTTGTCCCAGGCTTGGTCACGAAGTTTGATTTTGGATTTAGTATCACTAGTGAGCCAAGGTGCTATGCGAGTTTTGGATCTAATTTGTCTATGTGGAGCATGTGAGTCAAGTATCTTGAGGAACGTGTCATTGAAGTGGGACACACTCTCTTCTAGTGAAAGAGTCTTTAATATGGTCCAGTTGCAGGATTTCAGGTCGGCAAGAAATAATTGAGGGACAAATTTTTTTTTGTTTCTGATTAGTCTATATAGGGGGGTGTTAGAAGTTGGGCATTTATGTTTAATGATATAAGTTATTAGGTGATCACTGAGGTCACAGGGAAGGGTACCAGTGGTGTAGTTATTAGAGTCTCTATTAGTAAGGATCCAGTCAATAATACTTTATTTTTGAAGTGAGTTGCCTATTCTGGTTGGGGATAGGATATTTTGGGAAAAACCATGTAGGTTAATAGGTTGTGGAGTTATATGGGTAGAAAAGAGAGACCAGTCAATGTTGACGTCTCCAAGAACTATGGTTTCTTGTGGGTAGTTGATGGCTAGCCAGCTCAGGGATTGCTCCAGGTTTTCTGTGTTCTTCCCTGGTGGGATATAGGTTACAATAAGGTTGATGTGTTTTTGAGTGTTTAGGCAGACCTGTAGGGCTATAATTTCTAGGTTTGAGATCATAGGAGGTTGTACTTGGTTCTTAAGGATATTCAGTTTATTTTTAAACATAATAGCTATTCCTCCACCTTTTTTCTTTGCACGATCAGCCCTGAGAATATTGTACCCGGGTGGGAGGATCTCTTCATTCTTAGTAGTGGGTTTTAGCCATGTTTCGGTTAGACACATGATGTCAGGGGAATGAGTAGCTATGATGGCGTGAATGTTGTGAATTTTGTTGTTAATGCTTCTTAGGTTCAGGTGTAGTATTAGAAGGGAGTCAGTAGATTTTTGGGTTAAATTATGGGGATTAGAAATTGGCATAGTGGTGGGACCTGGGTTTGGGTGAATATCTCCGTCGATGTTAATACAATTTTTCAAGTAAACTAAAAATCTTTGAATCACATTCCACTAGGGTTACTTCTACCTCTACAGCATTTCTCAGGGGGAGCCCCTACCAGGGACATTCTGGAAGCTGCAACCTGGAGTTCTGTACACACCTTCACCAAGCATTACCACCTACCTATCTTTTCCAAATCCAGAGCAGGATTTGCTACAGCAGTCTTGCAGGGCCTACTAGCCAGCTCTAACTATTTTTGACTGCCTCTACCCTTCCTCAGCTTTGGGAATCAACCCAAGTGTGATGACTGCAACGTGAAACATGAAGAACATAGTACAGTTGTGTACACTTACCATAAATGCAGATGTTCGAGTGTATTCACTGTTGCAGTCCTGGTTTCCCTCCCTCCAGCCCCCTGTTTTTCTTTATCTTTCTATCTCTCCTCTCTATGGCCATTTCTAATGGCATTGGTATTTACTTTTTACTGGTGGTGTTCCCCACCATATACTAGCTCCCTATTTGGGGGCTCCTCACATTTGGGGCAAGAAAAACTGATGTAATGACGTCGGCTGGCTGTTTTATACCCCTGACGACCTGACATCATGGAAGAAGCGACAGCATCCGACACAAATACTAAGACTCTGGTATTCAGGCTGACTGAGGGTTACCTGCAAGGAGATAAGCCAAGTGTGATTGCTGCAACAGTGAATACACTCGAACATCTACATTTATGGTAAGTGTACACAACTGTACTTTCTGCAATTAACATTTAAGATCACACACAGCTAGTTATTGTCTGCCAGCTCCTTCCATAACTGAGTTTGCCGTGACTGTCTAAACCACACTTAGTTGTATTTACCTTCAGATGCCTTACTGAGATGTTGAAGACACTAGAGTAATCACCCAATAGGAGGGCCCTCTACAGCAGCAGATGTGAATTTGACAGGCCTGTTGGTGTATATCCATTCTAATTATGGGTGCCTGTCTGTCTCTAGGTTGGGTCTGGGGAGCATAGTGAGCAGCTGTGTGAATAAGCAGCTAATAAAAGAGCTGTATGATAGTTCATTACCAGCTGGGTGCCACTCTACGTTAAAGTTACTTATCAAAAATGTATAATAATGATACAGAAATTCAGCATGGAGATCATAACCTCATCTCATTTACATTGGGGTGGTAGACGAAGGCTGGTATAATAAGCCCACTCTGATTTTTATGTTTTTGACTGTAATGTATTTTCATACTGACCAGTTTTGTTGCTGGATAGTGTCATACCTCTCAACCTTGTAGAGCAAGAAATCCGGACAAAGCCATAAATAAACTTGGGGGGTAAAAATCTCCTTGTGTTTTGACTGAGTGCACTTCTCAGCTGATAAGTATATTTTTTGGCACTTCTTAACTGTTCAGAGTTGAATAAAACAACAATTGAATTTAGTTCAGCATACATTTCGAATAAATTGCATTTATTTAAACTGTATTTGCTTTAATACTGCTACACACTCAAGTGTGCTAGCTTGCACTGCACTTTAATTGTTTTTAGTGTTGTTTTAGCTGCATTCTGAAAAAAAAAATCTAAGCTTGTTTCCTGCCTTTCCTGTAACTGGTCTAGTCCAGATACTGATTTGCTGTATCCAGGACTGTTGGTAAGCTTCTGAGCCCCCCAAGCCTTTTTGTGTTGGAGGGAAGCCTTCTAGTTTATCAGTGGGAGTGGTAAGCACTAGGTAGCCTATCTACCACAAGAGGAGTGGTTTCTGGCCCAGAAATTGTAGTTTATTGGCCGTTTTGGCAGTTTTTCCATCTCTTTCAACTTTCTGGTTTAAAATCCCACATTTGTGCTTGTTTCCTGCCTTTCCTGTAACTAGTTTAGTCTAGATACAGATTTGCTGTTTCCAGGACTGTTGGTAAGCTTCTGAGCCCCACCCCAAGCCTTTCTGTGTTGAAGGGAAGCCTTCTATCTTATTAGTGGGAGTGGTAAGCACTAGGTAGCCTATCTACCACAAGAGGAGTGGTTTCTGGCCCAGAAATTGTAGTTTATTGGCCATTTGGGCAGTTTTTTCCATCTCTTTCAACTTTCTGGTTTAAAAGTCCACATCTGCGCTTGTTTCCCACCTTTCCTGTAACTAATCTAGTCCAGATGCAGATTTGCTGTATCCAGGACTGTTTGTAAGCTTCTGAGCAGTGACAAAGTTTGCTCTTCAATTTTCCCTTAGATCTGCTAGTTCTCGCCTCTCCTGCACTTTTACTAACTTATTAGTTTAGCACTTTACCAGACTTCTTGTAGCAATTATTGTAGCACACAAAAGTGCTACCAGCACTAAACGCTCTACAAGGAAACAGCTCCAGTATTTATTAATGCCCACCCCTCCAGGCATGTCTAAAGGTCAGTTCCCTGTGCTTTCTCCTACTAACCTGGTGAACTTGGGCATCCTGAGGCAATGTAGTAATTGCCTCATGTACACTGACAACCCTCTCCTCTTACAGTACAAACAGAAAATGATGGATTTCAACAACTGGCTAAGTTTCTGGTGTCATTCTAAGGGGATCCAGTATCTGTCTGCCTGGGATGATATGACTGACAGACCTCGATGCTTTGCCTGAGATGGCCTGCATCTGTTACCCCTGGGCTTCCAGATACTGGCCAAGGCTCTTGCCGCCCCTATAGTGCCTTTTTTAGGTGGTGTTCCAAAGACCATATTATCACCATAACAGCTACAAACAAATGCAATCCGAGAGTCATGCTGCTCAATGCTAGAAGTCTAAATCTCAAAATGCACTCGCTTGAAGCACTCCTTAAAAAGGAGAACATCAACATTTGTGCTGTAACAGAGACCTAGTTCAAGGCAGCAGAAAGCACCCCTGCACTACCAGGCTATAACTCATTCCACATCTTTCGGACCCAGAACTTGGACCAAAGCTCCAAAGGCAGTGGTGTTTCCATATTCATAAAGGATGCACATACCTCCAGACTGGTAGCCCAACATAATGCATCTGAGATACTTCAGGTGCAGCTAACATTGGGTAAGACAGTGATTCAGGTTGTAGCCTGCTATAGGTCCCCAACCATGTCCCAAGACTCACACTCCACGTTCCTAAGCACCCTGAAGAATACTAGGGTCCAACCTAACACATTCATACTGGGCGACTTTAACTACCCCTCCATTAACTGGGAAAACTACTCATGTACCAATACACTTGCCCAATGCTTTCTGGAATTCATTAATTCCAATGCTCTGGACCAGCTTATTCTTACCTTCACTAGAGGTAGCAACATCCTTGACCTGGTTCATTACTAACATGGGCGACCGTTGTTCTACACCAATAGTCAACTCCTCCCTGGTTAGATCCAACCACAAACTAATCACCTTGGAAATCCACATCCCTCCGACACCCCCTACGCAGGTAAACACCATGAAAAACTTCTTCAAAGCTAACTTTGGGCTCCTAAAAACAGAGGTGGCTAACTTAACGGCACCCATGCAAATGGAGAATAGTTGCATGACTGCCAAATCATATACCAATGCATTGTACAAACATGTACACAAATGCATGGATCTCGCCATACCCAATAGAACGAAGATGCTTTCATCAAAAAAAAGGAAGCCAATCTGGTGGCCCCCTGCCATAAACAAACTCTACAACAGAAGAAGGAAACTGATGCGGAATAAGGCGAAGTCCCAAGACTGGAAAAACTCCCTTATCAGCCTCAACAAAAGGTTGAGATCCCTCATCAAATCCTCTAAAGCTAGCTATGAAAATAGAATTGCAACAGATAGTAAATACAACCACAAGGCCTTCTATAGTTATGTAAAGAATCTCCACAGCAATACCCAGATTTGCTCTGAGCTACAGCACAATGGTACCTCCTATACCGAGCCAACAGATATTGCCAATATACTGGCCAACAGATTCAGTGCTAACTTTACCCCTCACCCCCCAAAGGACAAATCACAATACCAGTAGACTGCCAGGCACCCAGTATTACTGCTGCACAGGTTAAAACAGCACTGTCCAAGGCCAGGAATACAGCTTCTATGGGACCTGACACTATACCTGGCTGTGTTCTACATTAACTACAGAGTGAACTGGCACCTCACCTGTGTGCCCTGTTCAATCACAGCCTCACCTCAGACTTTGTCCCTACCGAATTGCGCACTGCTACAATCATCCCTCTCCACAAAGGAGGAGCGACTACAGACCCCTGGAATTATCGCCCAATTAGCCTGATGAGTCTGATATGCAAAGCTATGGAACACATCATCATGGACCTAATAAACAAGGATATGGGGAATCTCCAAACTCTGGCTCCTACACAGTTTGGTTTTGTGAAGGGTAGATCATGCCTGCTCAACTTGGTCGACTTCTATGAGTCAGTCACCAGAGCTGTGGATGAAGGCAAGGTGGTTCATACAGCCTACCTTGATCTGGCAAAGGGCTTTGATACCATTCCCCACTCAGGAATCATAGAAAAACTCACTAAGCTAGGCATCAACCCCTATATCACTAGGTGGGTTGCAAACTGGCTCTCAGATAGAACCCACAGTGTGAAAGTAGCTGACTCCAAGTCAGACTGGTGACCAGTCATGAGTGGAGTCCCACAGGGTTCTGTCCTGGGTCCTCTCCTATTTGGTATCTACTTCTCTGAAGTTCAGGCCAACACGAAGGGACTCTGGCTGACAAAGTTCACAGACGATTGCAATTTAGGAGCTATTATTAACTCCCCAAGTGATGTTGACATCCTACAGAAAGGCCTCAATGACACCAACGACTGGTGTCAGAACCATGGCCTTAAGCTCAGTGCCAAAAAATGTGTCATCATCCCCCTTGGGAAAAACCCAGTTCCCTTGAATTACACATCGATGGTAGTCCACTGAACAGAGAAGGCGTTATAAGAGATCTGGAAACACAGGTTGACAGCAACCTCACTTTTGACCACCACGTTGCCACTGTGGTCAGAAAGTTCTTCTATGTGGCACATCTCATTACTAAGAGTTTTGTATCCAGGAAGAAAGAGGCCATTGTCTCCCTCTACTCTTCCCTCATTAGGCCAATCATCGAGTACAATGTCCCATTTGGCATGTACCTCACTAGACACCTGCAACAACTGCCGAGGCCGCAAAAGTACCTCACAAAGAGGATCCTAGGCTTTAAACACTTGTTGTATATGGACAGACTCAAAAAAACTCCAACTATTCTCTGTCTCGCATCACCTACTTAGAGGCGATCTCTGCTTGACTTATAAAGCCATGTCTGACCCAGCTCTGTTAGAAATGCTACATCTAAAGAAATCCCAATCCCTCCACACCACATGCTCCCTTGACCTCAACCTCATTACCACAATCAACAGAACATGCTGGAGGGACAGGTTCATAACATAGAGACTGCCCATGCTATGGAATAGACTTCCCATACATGTCAAGCAGAGCACCTTACTGGCCCTCTTCAAGAGAAATCTTGATAAGTGGATGAAAAATAGAAAATTCACCCCGGGGATTACTCCAGTGGCTCTACTCATCAGAGGCACTAGGAACGAAGTTCGGGTGGCACGATGCCAGGGTAATCCTATGGGCTAAGCTTGTAAAGGCTCCAGGGCCATTGGCCTAGTACAGACCTATAAATCTAAAGGCCCAAAAATAGGGACAATTTTTAAATATTTTACTTACACACTTAGAAAGTTGATAGAATAACAGGTTTTACATTAGCTTGAATTTTCTGAAGGGTATGAAGTCTGAAACTCAAATGTCTGTCATTATTTTCACACTTCAGTCTTTAATAATTTACCACTAATTTGCCAGAAAACTACATTTTTATGAAAAACAGACCAAAAATATGAGGCCAAAATCTGGACATTCTGTGAAAATCTGTACAGTTGAGAAGTATGGACAGTGTTGTCTGGTGATGCACTTTTAAATGTTCAGTGTTTTTTCTAAATAGCAGATACATTTCTCTTCCAGTTCTGATCACTGGACACTTATTTTTGGAACACTGTAGAAGTGAAGCAATGTATTTGTAATACTGCCTATCAAGTTTTAACCAAGTAGCCAAGACTCTGTTACTCATTAAAAGCAGCCTTTTAGTATTTATATCCAATACTGTTAAATTTCAAAGTACAGCTAGAGAGAGACTCTGTTCCTGTTATCATCTTTCCTTCCTGTATGATGATGCACTGAAGATATTAATACACTGTGACAAGAAAGAGAAAGGTAGTAACACAGTAACTTTTAAATGGTCCTCCTTTATGAGTTGCATTTTATGTATTGTCAGATCTGTTATGAGGAGCCACATTACTTGAATTTCTTTCAAGTCCGATGGCATATTGGTCATGTCATTCAGTGCAGCAGTGCACTTTAGTTGCACTTCCAAGCAGTAGTGTAAGACAAAAAGTAGAATTCTTTTCATCAGGCCAAGAACCTGAGAAGATAAAATGTCCCAGGACAGCAGGTGCATCCAGTCAGTCTATCTGGAACTGTATCTTCTATTTTTATTTTTCCTGATGTTCCCAAAGAGCACACTGTCTGACTCCACTGAAGTACCCTACACAGGAAGTTATCTCATAACATCCTATATATGTGTCGTACTGCCCTGTGTCTTGGAATGTGGTGGAGGATACACACACACACACACACAGACACAGACACACACACACACACACACACACACACACACACACACACACACACACACACACACACACACCATAATCATATATATAGTATATAATATATAGTATGGTGATTTGATTAGCTCTGGTAGTATATACCCATGAACCCATTCCAGGACTAGCTGAGATATATATACATATATATATTTATATATATATATATATATATATATATATATATATATATATATATATATATATATATATATGTATACATACACACACACACACACACACACACACACACATATATTTAGGGATCTTATGAAGTCACTTCCTGTGTATTTATCATGAGTAACACTATTTGTGTTACAGTAGCTTCATAGATTCATGCATAGAATATTGTTATATTAATACAGTTACCCTTTACCCCTTTATTTTTATATTGTAGTGTGGTTTCCTGCAAAAAGTAGTCTGAAAGAAAAAGCTGATGAAGATGGCAATATGTAAAATGTTACATATTATTTGACATATTTGAATAACAAACTTTATATGTATCAGAAATAATTGTATATAAATTGATTAGCCTATCATTTCAAAAATCATGCAGATAAAGCCTAGAGGAAACCTTTCTCTTCAGGTTAATTTGTCTGTGAACCGGAAATTGTAGATCAAGCAATTCAATTTATTCTTGACTTTGTGCAGACTATCAAAGAAGCCTGAAAAGGTGTAATTTGCTAGATTTTTGCAAGTTATGAGAAAGCAGCACTGACAGCTTATAATACATTTATAATTCACTTGGGTTTTGAAAGGGAGAAAGAGAGCATAGCTAGATGGACAGACATTACATTTCTTTGTTTTTCATAAAGAAATACGATTTAGCAGAAGGTAATGATGCGTATGTTGCTGACTTAAAGAATCAAGGAAAAAATTGTTAATTTGGTGATTTATTTATTGTCATTTTCTAGTGTGAATAATTGTGTAGTGTTACAAATAATGAAATGAGAGGGAGAGAGTTTAGTGACTTTGATTTTACATTAAAGTGTCAGCTGTGTGATGTGTGAGTGAAAAAAGAAACATCCTGCAATTCATCTAGTATGTAGAAGCTGCAGATAAAGGAAACACTGCTGAATTTGTAAAATGAAAGACATTTCCATTGGGGAAAAGAGAATGTAATGAAACAAAGCCATCAACACAGTATGTTTTTAGAAATGGGCACAGTGCTATCTGTCTGCAAGGTGATAGCAAAGAAAGTATATAGCCAGAGGATCAGGCAGACATTTGGGCAAAAAACTCATGATTATTATCAGAATGAAGAACTTTAAAGTTTAGAAAAGACAGTAGTACAGAATGCAATGCAATATCTACAAATATATTCAAAGTAGCAAGTCTGAAAGAGACTGAAGCCATTTGTGTGTAAATTGTTCACTTATTACCCTTCTTGTAAAGTCATCTGTCAGAAAAATGCTCCTTGAGAACATTAAAATAAAAAATATAAGATAAAGTTTCAGATAGAGTGACTGGAAGCATCTGCTATACTGGGCCATTTTAACTTGTCAGGTTCTTTGCCTGATGAAAAAAAAATCAAAATGTGAATAATGAAGATCTGCTTTGTAAATAGGAGCATTTATATACTCCTGTGTCCTGTTTGTCAGAAATTCAATAAATTAAGACAGATCCTTCAAAGTTACCAGTAATTCATGTTCCAATGAAACTTTCACTAGCTTTGAGAAGTAGAATCAAGAATTAAGTTGAACGGAAAGAAATGCATGTGTGTAATTAAAAAAATAATGAACCTAGTGAACAGCATTGTTACTGTTATGAAGCTAGATAAAATTTGTATTTCTGTGCATCTGCAATATCTTAATACAACTATGAAAAGAACACACTACGCTCTTTGTTCAACTGAAGAATTGTTTTTTTTTTTTTTTTGCCATACCAGAGTTCCTGTAGTTGTTGCTTATTGGAGATTATTTGCAAAATTAAGCTTGATTATGAAGGTTCCAAGTTAAATATTTTAATTCAACTATGAGACAATACCTACTGCTTAGATTTTCCTTTGGTATTTTGCAAGCACCTGAACAGTTTTAGAGAGCTGCTGATGATGATCAAGAGCCTTGAAAGTAGTGTTAATATTAATGATGGAATGATGATGTGAACTTGGACCAAAGGAAGAGCATGTGAAGAATCTGAATGAATTGAAGATAATCAGGAACCAGAAGCTGAACAAAAATAAATTTAAAATCAGAGTAACACAAATGAGATAATATAAGTAATGTTTTAATGTCTGAAGGTTTGATACCAGACAAGGAGAACGTCAGAGATTTAATACAATATATCCCCGAGAGGATAATCAAGCTACAACGAGATTTCTTGGTATGATGTAGCATCTTTCAAAGTCCATTTCAGACATGCTAGACATACGTTTAGCATTACAGAAACAAGATATACCATGGCACTAAAGTACATAGTAGTAAATGAACTATGGACTGATTAAAGAGGTAAGTAACAGAAACAGCCACACTAAAATACTTAGTTGGGAATATGTCTGTCACATTGGAAACAGATGCCAACAAGATTGAAAGTAGTGCAGTGGTTGTGCACGATAATAATTCAGTTGCTTGTGGGTCCAGAGACTTTTCTAACTTTCAGAAAATTAATGCTTAGAATACATTGTTGGATACTATATAGTGAAAACTCTGTGAATATATCTGATGGGAAAATGTTACTGGTAAGTGATCATTACAGAGTATCTTTAAGATGCTACAGGGCAGGGTATTGCCAAGACTGCAAACAACTGTTGCAGTTATAGAAGTATAATTCAGGAAAATGATGCATCTGACAGATGCACAAGTTGCTCATAGTTTACCAGAGCAACAAGAAGATTTGTTGATAATGAACTGGAAAGTAGCCAAATAATTTCACAGCTGCCTATAACTGAAGAGAATCTTTTATGAGTATTCCTGATATGCAGATGCTTTGCAAAGTTGCTACTGGACATTGACTACACCAGAAAATAGCCAAGAGGTAAGAAATACAGCAATATTTCTCAGTCAAAGAAGTGATTAGCTTTGCGCAAGGTTTGATGTTTTGGACTAATATGCAAGTACTGCTTAAGTAGTAAAGGAAATAAATGATGACAGGAATACTTGAACCACATTTGGGAGCTGTGAAATGCAATGAAAGAGTGCATATGTCATTTTGCCATTCATGTCAGTGTAAAAGAGGTAGAAATTCAGCATAGTGTTTTGTGTAAAGTGTATCCCAATCACAATAGGGTCTATATTAAATCAGCGAATACTTAAAAAAAGTGAATGCTGATTTATCGACCCCCATGTAAGTGAAAGCTTACAATCCTGAACACTCAGAACAGCGATTTTTTTCCAAGGGAAAAGATCGCTGTTCCACAAAAGAAAAAAAAAACTTTATAACATTATATAAACATTTATAACATTACATAAATTGGGGGGCTGTGCCCCCACACCCCCTTACTTAAATATACCAACTCTGAGATTGCACTACAGTGATGAAAATGGAAAGGTAACGGAAGCGGCCAAGTGATTTCTTTCCCAGGGAAAGAAATCGCTTATATGCCATTTCAATATTTTGCCGTTTCATGCTTTCAAGTTCGATCAAGATGCATTTGAAAGAATGCGTCTTCAATCACATAACAGAAACCCTCACAATATGGGATTTTTTTTATTCAGTTTCAGGAAGACCACAGAGCAAAGTTGGGACAGATTTTTTTTCAGTATCAGAAATGTGTATATTTTATCTGTGTTGTATTATTAAAATTTCTGGAAATCATGAAGTTTGTCGAAAGCTATATTTTCAAGGAATGGCATTGTAGCTTTGATAATACAGTGGATTGGTCAACAACATGCAAATACAGAACTGAAAAGATTTTCAGAACAGTATGAGGTTTAGCATGTTACCAAGACCCCAACCTGATTTAACTTCCCTTTGCTTCTCTTCCTCAGTTCTGTGGGTTGAAGATCATCAAAAAAAACAGAAGACGACATCACACCATTTTCTGTCTTGTGCTACTAGACAGCAATCTACCAATGGGATTGGGTCTACTTTATAACAGTGAATGATCAAAAGATCGAATGCTGTTATATCGACCCCTTAAAGTCGGAAACTAAGAAGAGTAAACAACTAGAACAGCGATTTCTTTCCCAGGGAAGGAAATAACTGGGCCGGCTGTCCTGGTTGTACCATTTCCTCCACTGTAGTGTGATCTTGGAGTTGGTATATTTAAGTAGGGGGGGGGGGTGCTTAAAATAGTGTTTAGTATGTTTTATTAGTAGTATTTTTTTTTTTTGGGAACAGCGATTTCTTTCCCTGGGAAAGAAATCGCTGTTTTGGTTGTTTGCTCATTTTAGTTTTCCACTTTAAGGGGTCAATCTTTTGATTGTTCGCTCTTATAATATAGACCCATGGGATTTTGCTTCAGAATATTTATCATTTGTCTGCCTTCATATGTCTCCTTCTTGATCATTTCCCTGTCACTTTGTCTTGTAAAATAAATACTGGCAATTTAACATCTTTTGTTATGTGACCAAAATATCTAAATTTCTGTCAAGTAATCACATTTTCAAGCTGGCATCTTGTTTGAAGGACTTTTGGGATCAATTAATTTGACTGATGTTCTGTCCACCTAAACTTCAAAATGTTGCAATACCCATGGAGCTTAAAGATTTCTGTCTTTCTGATGTCCTCCTCCTTGAGTGTCCAGCTTTGGCAACCCTACATTCCAATTTAGGTTTTGAACAGTCTCTGCTTAGTATCTTTTTTTAGACTGTGATCTTTCTACATCTGGGTAAGCAATCTGATTTCGGATCTTACTGCATCTAATCTGGCCTGAATTTTGTTGCTGCAGTCCATGTCTTGGTTTATGTTGACAATTAAGTGTTCAAGTATTTAAAGCACTTACTAGCTCCAGATGCATTTCATAACTGTGTATAGAAGGTTTAATTTTTAGTTGTATTACTGACATGGCTTCTGTTTTCTCTGTATTTATTTCAAGGGAATAGTCTCTTGAAACTTCATTCAATTTATCTGCTAGCTGTTTCAAATTACCCAACATCTAAGGATCAAGTTGAGAGGACTATACAAACTGCCAAAAAACACATGAAGAAATCACAGAAGAGTAAGAATGACTGTTAAATAAGACTTACACCTTATTGGAATATAGTAATACTTCCCTGATAGGTGTAAGTCTGTTGCCAGCTCCATTCCAGATGAGTCATAGATTTAAGAGTAGAGTTCCCACATCTGCATCTTTATTAACATCTGGGAATCAAAGTCAAGAGAGACACAGACAAAGCCATTGCAGACAAAACATTCACAATGACCAGTGTGAAAGATGCCTAGCCATTAAAATAAGTAGACATTGAGACTGCAGCAAATTCCAGGAAGAAGAAACCAGATGTTGCTGTGAAGCAGTATGAGCAACTATTGGTTGTTTTTTTGTGTCATACTGCAGAAAGAAGACTGCTGAACAGAAACAGAGTCATGTGACCAAAACAAATATATCTCAAAATGATGGTACTAGATACAGAGACTGGTTGCATCCTGCCATTAACTGAAGTAGTCAGAGGAGTTTGCAAGAAGGTAACTAAAGGGAAATTTCCACAAGGGGTTGAGACTCAAGTTCCCCAAAACTAATGTCTGGGATTGGCATAATGGTTGAGGTATTTATCTTACAGACACAAGGTACAGGGTTTGATTCTCACCTTTGAGGGAAATTAGACAGGTGTAAAATGGCTTGCAAGGGCAGCAAGCCTAGTACTTATCTATGAACCTATAAGATCACGCAGAGGAACTGTTGACAGCATTATTTGATAAATTTTCTAATCCATCAGCAACAGTAATGCATACCACAAAATCCAGGTATTCAGTGTGTGGAAGACTGTTAGGAAAGATATTCAGATAGTTCAAGGACTAAAAAGTATTGAATTGAAAGAGGTCTATGTTCACCCATCAAATGGCACATTCATTGAATGGCCATTCATCGAACACAAACTCACGAACGTCCATTTCCTGAAACAGGTATATCATCGCAAAAACAAAACATCGAATAGCCATAGGTGGCCAACAGAGAGAAAAATGCATGTACCTACTTGTAGGTAAGCTAGGGATAGGGAAACTTTCCCTTTCTCCACTGTAGTGCGATCTCGGAGTTGGTATATATAATTAGTGGGAGGTGCGGCGGGTTGTGCCATTCGATGGGTGAATATAGACCCACTTGAAACACCTGAAAAGTATTGCTTTACTTCTTTATTTATAATCGTTTTAACTTGGTATGTATGAAAAGAATTACCATATTAGAGTTATAGAGATTTTGAACAAGATAATCTGATTTGTATATATGTCTACAAGAACACTTAAATCTGTGACTCTCTGTATAGTCAACATAGTTTGGTTGACAAAACAGATGATCAACATTTGTGTGAAATTACATTACTGGGATTAGAAAAATGCCCTTTCTCAAGCATTCTGGGAGTTGGAATATATAATTAGTAGGGTCATGGGGGCACAGCCTCCCACAAGGGGTGCGGGGGGCTGCCATGTTGCAAAAATCATTGTTTTATACTTGCACACACTGAGTTATGTCACAAAACATGTGCAGTTCACTGTCAATCTTTTTTTAAATTTTTGTGTAGATGTTAGCAACATCGACATTTCTATCTATATAGCTACCTATAGTTATTGAATCAAGGCGTCATCAACAGGACTAAGATCAATAAAAATAGTTGACAAGCTTTTATGCATACTCCAAGGAATAATCTTATAGCATGCAAATTTTAAAACATTTCAACTCTGAGATTGCATAATCCCCAGAGAAAGGGCGTATTCCCCAACCATGGGAACTGACGATCTTGTACATCTGTCAGCTATCATTTTTATTGTCCAAAGCATGTTGACGAAATAGAGGTCAATATTAAACAGTTTCCCTTAATACAAGCACTCCCCATTTGTATCACATGCAGACACATATAGATACATTATACTAAATAAACTGGGGTTTAATAGATGACAAAATATTTAACTTCTGAAAAGGGGAATATAGTACTTTCTTTAAGACTGACATCTTTATCCTTGTATGTATACCACATTGTCTGATTTCCTGTACACTATTACTCAGACTGAGAATAAAAGCTGGGGCATCTGAAAGTATGCAGCTTCATGTCTCATATGCAGTTTTATGTCTCATCTCATAATTCATGTTTTTATGAATATAGATGTTGTATTAGGTAGGGCAGCTTTACCAGCTAAAGCCCTTATTCCATAAGTAAGGCACAAGATGGTGAGATCAGTTATTTGTCCCAGAACTTCATCATAGATACATTGTAATTTATCAACCCAACATTAGTGAAATAGATAAATATCAGGAAAATAAAGCTGCCAACAAAAAATGTTGACAAACTATACAAAAAAAGCATTTTTGCATGTGGCAACCCCCACCACCACCACCACCACCACCACCAGCATCCCTGCTTCTTTAAACATATTAGTTTTGAGATTATGTGGCCTTAAGAGATAAAAGGAAAACTCCACCAATGAGATCAGTTTTAGCTATGCACCTAAACTGGGATTCAGGTAAACATGGTTGATGTATTTTCTATTGCAACTAATCAGTTTGGTAAAACTCATGCTGCCTGTTAACCCCTGCATAAGGGACCTCATTTAAACCTTGAACTCTGTGACTGTTCATCACTCATCTCTGGAGTACCCAACCTTGTGACTTTGAAGTGACTATACTAAAACAATACCATGATACTGTACCAGTTTTTCCAAATGTACATCCAAAACATCTACTGACATGCAGTAATAAATGCAATGATTATTTTCCTAGACATTTATACTGATTGACACCATCATGTCAAAAGACAACACTAGTAAATCCACAATCCCATATAGATAAGCTCACCAGCTTAAATATAAACCCCTATGTCACTAGATGGGTTGCAAACTGGCTCAAGGACAGAACCCACCATGGTTAGAATTGCTGGAGCCATGTCAGACTCCAAACCAGTTACAAGTGACGTCCCACAAGGCTCAGTCCTGGAACCTGTCTTGTTCGGTATATATTTCTTGGAGGTACAGGCCAACACGGAAGGACTGTGGCTGACCAAGTTCACAGATGACTGCAAACTGGGTGCCATAATCGACTCTCCAGCCGACACAAGCATCCTCCAAAAGGGCCTCATAGAAACAGACAACTGGTGCCAGAGCCATGGCCTCAAGCTAAACGCCAAAAAGTGTATAGTCATCCCCTTTGGAAAAAACAAAGTGCCCACAAATTACCACATTGGTGGTAATCCATTAAGTACAGAAGAAGTAATTAGGGACCTGGGGACCCAAGTTGATAGCAATCTCTCATTTGACAACCACGTGGCCAAAGTGGTTAGAAAAACATTTTATATAGCCCACCTAATCATGAAGGGATTCACATCTAGATCAGGGGAGGTCATCGTGCCTCTTTACTCATCCCTCATCAGGCCCATAATTGAGTACAATGACCCTTTTGGGATGTGCCTTACCAGACACCTGGAACAACTGGAAAGACCCCAAAAGTATCTCACCAAGAGGATCAAAGGGCTCAAACAGATGCCATATGCTGCCCGGTTAAAGAAACTCCAGCTCTACTCAGTGGCATACCGCCTGCTCAGAGGCGAACTGTGCCTGACGTATAAAGCCATGTCCAACCCGGAATTAATGGACATGCTGCACCTCAGAAAATCCAAATCCCATCAAGCTACGCGCTCGAGAGACTTGAACCTCAGCATTGAAATAAATAGGACATGCTGGAGGGACAGATTCATAACCCAGAGGCTCCCTTCACTCTGGAATAAAATCCCAGTCCAGGTTAGGCAGAGTCCCTCATTGACTCTCTTCAAGAGGAATCCTGATGAATGGATGGGAGATCCTAGGTTTACCCCGGGTATTACTTATGTGTCACTGTTAGACAGAGGCACAGTATACTAACCTCGAAAAAGGGCATAGCAAAATTAATTTAAAATGGGTGGCGAAAGCCAAACACACTCTGGCTAGGCTTATAAATGCCCTAGGGCAGATAGCCTAGTATGAACCAATGAACCTATGAACAATATTTTTGCAGGCTGCATAATTTGAATTCCAGTTGCATTTGCAAACAACTGAAACAGTGAGACTGTTATCAGTTAGATATTCTATTCACCAAAGTACTTTAGGAGAAATAAAAGGCCCTTTTACTCCTACTACTACTGTAAAAGTAAAATAATCTGTAGCCGTGATATAACTTTCTTAAAGGAGAAGCTCTCCTGTACCCTTATGGGGGGGGGGTTATTCTGACTTCAAGATCACCAGATCTCAGAGATAACTGCAGCACCTGATTTCAAATAAACCGTAGTACTGCAGTAATCTTGAAGGTCTTCTGAATAAGAATAACTATGTTTTTTTTTGGGGGGGGCAGCACAGGGGCACTTCCCTCCCTACACACAGAATGTTATAAGACGTTATTTATAACCTGATTAAAACATTTCCTCATTCTAGCCTTACATTCTTGCTATAGCCTGGATTTCAGTATTAATTACACTCACAATTCCCATTTATCTGCTCCCAAATACAGATTGGTAATTTTATGTTTATTAGTATTTGTAATGTCATGTATGCATGATTTAGCTCTTATGATTTCTTCATGATTCAGCCTATTAACTTTTTTCTAATAACATAACCCATTTAATAGTACTTCTATATGTTATCCAAGAACTGTTTTCCACCAATGTTTTGCTTATATCGATTGTAGTGTTTCCTCTGATAAGTTCCTGTTTCCATGTTATGTATTGTACTTGGAGCTTATCTCTATGGATCTCTTAATCTTGAAAATGGGCTATGCCTAGCAGGAATTTCCCAGTCTGCTGATGGAGATAAATAAAAAAATAACCTTGCAGAGGTAAATTAATAAGAAATCCAGTTATTTTTGACTACAGTGTATTGTGACACAAGTAGATACTGGACAGAAGCATCCCCAGTCCATTTACAATGTAGTAATAAAGAGCACAG
The DNA here is from genome assembly GCF_019279795.1 of Protopterus annectens. NCBI lineage: Eukaryota > Metazoa > Chordata > Ceratodontiformes > Protopteridae > Protopterus > Protopterus annectens. The sequence continues at coordinate 388,073,991 of NC_056747.1, read as the reverse complement.
TAGCCATAGCCCTCTTTGACTGATCTGTACATTATTACAGCTGTTTTAGCAGCTAATATCCAGCACATTACATATCTCAGTATACAGTGATACTCCCAGATGTAAAATACCAACGCAAACATAAGCACATATAAGAGGAATCAAACACAATGCTTGCATAGCTTCATATGTTTACTTAGTACTGTTAACACAGAGCTAACACTACAGCTGAACTCTGTTAGAACACTTACCACAGCAAACAGAATGTACACCACCCTAGTAATGCAGTGTCTTCAAAAGTGTAGACAAAAACAGCAATCATTCAGCTGGAAATTCTTAAAAAGGGAGCCATACCAAGAACAAAGCATTCATTTATAGAAAAACACCTTCATCAGTATAACTGCAGTACCTCATGAAGTTACACCTAGAATATGTTGCTGTTCCATGCCTGGTAAATCTTACAGGTGCCAGCATCAGTTGGTGACAGGCAATGACTGCCACCTATGGATATTAGTTTCATGCAAAAATGGCACTAGTTGTTGTATAGAAAGTGGTTAGCACTTTCATTAAAAAAAACAAAAGCACAGGGACTCATCCTACTCTGCCCCACCAGAGGCATTCAGGAGTCTGATAGTAGTTAATGCAGCTTTTTTCTTTATCTTTTGCCCCTTTGTATGCTGATAGTAAAGGTCCCCATCAACACCCTTGTCAGTTTGTTCACCTGCACTCATCCACCAAATTTACATGCATACCCATTTTGTCAGACCTGTTTTTTGGAAAGCTAGGGTAAGACTTAATTGGAAAAATGGAGCCATTATTCAGGCAGCCATTAAAAGTATGTTTTCCTCTAGGTTGTGCTATCTCTCACAGGCAGCACAGTGCCTCCTTTCTACAGTGGCAGTTCCATTTCATGCACAATCCTCCATGCTGCCTACTGTGTATCACTGTAATGTGAGCATGTCCCCGGCCTTAGTATTTCTTGTCTATCCTCCATGCTTCTACTTGGTGTCAACAGTGCAGCTGACTGACTTAAAAACGTTACCCCAGGATGAGTGAGCTAGAACTGGCTACTCATTCCCACCCAGTCTCACCACTTCCCTGCTGTACTGAGGATACTAACTGAGCCCAGGTCATCTGGGTTCATAGTTTGCTACTAGGCAATTAATTGGGCAGATCATTAGTGCTTAATACTCCTTTATATGAGGGTTTGGGGGGTTCTGGGGTGCATTTGCAGTTACCCATCCATTTGTACAAGTTGCATTAGGAGAGGGTGAGAGAAGTTACTTTAACATGAAGGGAAAGTGTGTTATAGAGGGCAAGAATTCTCTGAGTGAGGTAACTGGCATGCCATCAAGTTCAATTTCTGTTTTGTTGAAGGTTAAGGTCTAGAATATATTCATGGCATTGTCAGTTTTGTCAGTATGGAGGAGACCACTCAGGATCATGTCATTTAAGGTCAGTAGATTAGGCAGAAGTTACTTCTATGGAGTCTGTGTGAGACAGAGAAGAAAGACAAAACTTTAAGGAGCTCTGCTTAGTCCAGCTCATTACAAAGTATATACCTTCCAGGGGTCCACAGTGTTGTCATACCTCTCTGCATAGGTAATGGAACTCATGTCCTTGATTTTCTGTGTGAGGAAATGTGGGGGGGGGGGGTCTTTCATGTTGGATGTCTAGACAAGTACATGCTAAAGGCAGCATTACATTCAATTATGGACCTAATAAGGGAGGGGCAGAGAGGTATGACAATACTGTGGACCCCTGGAAGGCATATACTTTGTAATGAGCTGGACTAAGCAGAATGATTTCCTAACACCTCTGGCTAGCTGGTGGTGAAAAGGTTGCTCATTGAAACAAATGTGACCGGATCTCTGACAGCTGTGTCTGTATTAAGGGGGTACCATTAATTTGGTAGGAACAAATACTAAACATTTTAGAATTTGGCTTGAGACCATTGTCATAGTACCTTTTTTCACATTAATCTTTGTTGTAGAATTTGGGAATACTGGGGGAGTTGTTGATGCCACCAACTTCACAGTCATTGGCAAACTTAACCAGCCAAAGGCTTGTGATATCAGCTTTGAGTCGGAGAAGCAATACCAAACATGAGTGATCCAAGTACTGAGCCACGTGGAACACAGCTGATAACAGGCTTTCTTGAGGGGAGTATGCCCCCATTTTAATTTAATGGGTTCTGTCTGTGGGCCAGTTTGCTATCCTTTGGGTTACATACGTGTTCACATTAAGTTTGATAACATACTCTATGATGGCTGAGAGAGAAAAGGTGTCAAAGGTTTTTGCATGGTTGAGGTAAGCTGTATGCACTAATTTGTCCTTGTCCAAGGTTTAAATCACTTTTCAAAACCATTGACCAATTTAGCAGATGGGATCTACCCTTCACAAGTAAACCCAAACAGCTTGATTCACAAACTATCTGTCTGACAGTAGTCAGTGTGTCAAATGACACAAATCACGATACCTTCTCTTCCTACTTAAAGGCATAATAGGAGTCTCCCAAGGCTCCATGCAGGGATCATCTACTTGCTAACATGTTCATAAATAATGTGCAGAAAGCAGTTAAACAGGCCTCCATAGCACAGACAAGGGTAAGGTGGTTCACACAGCCTATCTAGATCTTGCCAAGGCTTTCAACACCGTCCCCCACTCTGGAATTATAGATAAATTCACTAAACTAGGTATAAATCCCTATGTCACAAGATGGGTTGCCAACTGGCTCACTGACAGAACCCACACTGTGAAAGTAGCAGACTCCAAATCCGACTTCAGACCAGTGACAAGTGGAGTACCACAGGATTCAGTCCTGGGTCCTCTCCTGTTTGGTATCTACTTTTCTGAAGTACAGTCTAACACAGAAGGTCTTTGGCTAATGAAGTTTGCAGATGACTGCAAACTAATGTGGACATCCTACAAAAGGGCCTCACTGAGACAGATGCCTGGTGTCAAAGTCATGGCCTCAAGCTCAATGCCAAAAAATGCATTGTCATCCCCTTTGGTAAAACCTCTGTACCCATGAACTACAACATAGGCAGTAGCATACTTAACACCGAAAGTGTGATAAGAAACCTTGGGACACAGGTAGACAGTAGTCTCTCCTTTGATAATCACATCACCACAGTAGACAGGAAATCCTTCTATATGGCACACCTCATCACAAAAGGTTTCTCATCCAGGAAAAAAAGAGGTCATTGTTCCCCTCTACTCATCCCTCATTAGACCCATTATAGAGTACAATGCCCCTTTTGGTATGTACCTCACAAGACATCTACAACAACTGGAAAGGCCGCAGAAATACCTCACAAAGAGGATTACCGGCCTCAAACAGATAAAACTCCAGCTTTACTCCATACTCAGAGGTGATCTCTGCCTGACATACAAAGCTATGTCAAACCCAGAGCTGTTGGACATGCTCCACTTAAAGAAATCCCAATCCCTCCGAGCTGGATCTAAACCTTGTCACCACATTAAACAGAACATGCCAGAGGGATAGATTCCTGTCCCAGAGACTTCCCATACTCTGGAATAAACTACATATCTACATCAAACAAAGCTCCTCATTAGCACTCTTCAAGAAAAATCTTGATGATTGGATGGGAAATAGGAAATTCACCCCGGGATCACCTCTGTGGCTCTGCTTAACAGTGGCACAGGAAAATAATTTTCTTGGGTGGCCCCAGGGCCAATAGCCTAGTACCTACCTATAAGATGATTCTGCTTTCGTTGGTACATCCAATAACGTATCACATCTACAGTAGATGTATGCATTATACACAAAGCCATCTTGTTTATAATAAAGTGGCTACAACAGTACCAAAAACTAAGCTTTTCATGTTCACTCCTACCCAGCACTATGTCACTTACACAAAGAACAAGCATGAAGTCTTCAAACAGCACTAACACTGAACAAGTTACACAGACCACGCGTCTAATAGTTGTCATAGATGGAAAACTAAAATATGACCATCAGCTCCAATACACTGTCCAAAAAACTAATAACAAGCTTGGTCTGAGCTAAAGCATTCCTGATGCACCACAGAACAGCTACTGCAAACTTCATCCTATTAGAAGTCTATTATATGCTGAACAGCTATAATGGTACCCTCTACCAGAAGACCAGTAGCTAATACATACACACAGGCTGTGTAAGAAATGTGGCAAAACCCTTTTCTCAGCTGCTGTTCATAAATTCTGTAACAACATCCCACCCTCACTAAAACAAGTACAAATCTTCCACAGCTTCAAAAATGTAACTAATGATTTACATATACAGTAAATGGAATGGCACCATGATACAGTAACAGAGTGACTCACACCACATTAATCCTGCATTCATATCTTATTAAAACAATAGATGTAAACAATCTACCTAGCAGAGATACACAATATCTACCCTATAAGGTATACTGCCTCTTAACCAACCCAACTGATTATACTGTGTCTCTCTCTCTCTCTCTCTATCTCTATGTGTGTGTGTGTGTGTGTGTGTGTGTGTGTGTGTGTGTGTGTGTATATATTGTATTTATTTATATATATATATATATATATATATATATATATATATATATATATATATATATGTATATATATATATAAAATGTTACCCGCTTCATTGTTTGGCAATGATACCGAATCAAAGATTGTTAATAATGTGCAACTGATACACAGAGATTCTTTTTTGTAATTGTTAGCTGCACTGTATTTATTTTTAGAAAGGATTTGCTCTCTTCTTTTAAAATACCCATATCTAATCTACTTAACCGTGGGACAAATACAGATTACACCCCATCACCTGATAGCCCTCAATGACAGATAGCTGAAAACGTTAACAAGCACTTCATAAAATAGATAGCAGGCCTTCACACTAACACCCCTCGCACTTGACCCCCCCCACACACCCTTCAACCTATTTAGGCATTGGTCCTATACAATCTATTACAACTAAACCTATGATTAACCCCACTACTCAACAAAATGTCATACAACCCCCATTCTCATTTCACCCCATACCCACAAGCACCATAAAAAAACTGCTACAAAAACTAAAACCCTGTTTCACCTCAGCTGATAATCTTCCACAACACTACCTGAAACTGGCTGTCAACTCAATCGCCTACCCAGGCAGTATCTTTATAAATAGGTCTTTATCCAAAACAGAAGTACCAACCACATGGAAACAATCTCACATCACCCCCATCCACAAAGAACGCAACTCTATTAAACTAACCAATGTCCGTCCTGTAGCCATCTTGTCACCCATATCCAAAATTCTCAAGAAATGTACAGTATCCATCAGCAGATAATGCAATACTTCTTGCAAAACAATCTTTTAACCCAAACCCATCATGTTTTCCAACCCGGCCACAGCACATCTACAGCCCTATTGTACTTTACAGACACTGTGAACAAGGCTAGAGATGCATGATGCTGTACAGCCTCAGTATTCCTTCACCTCTGTAAGGCCTTTGACATGGTCTCTCACCCCCTACAACTGAACACACTGTCTAACTTAAGCTTCTCACATAACACAGTAAAATGGTTTCAGAGCTACCTCAAGGATCGTAAACAAGCAGTGAAATGGTCCAACAAACTCTCGCCCTTTCTCCACAACCCTACTGGAGTTCTTCAAGGCTTCATCCTCGGACTACTACTCTTCAACATTTTTACTATTGACCTTCACACTTTCTCCTACCCAGGAACACTCATTCAATACGCTGATGATTCTCCTACCCAGGAACACTCATTCAATACGCTGATGATTCCATCATAATCTGTACAGCTCAATTACTACTAGAACTACTTTCAAAAACTCAAAAGTCCTTTACTGCAGCAAAATCCTGGCTAAAAAATGCCCAACTCTTTCTTAATCTAAAGAAGACTAAAATAGTATTCTTCCACCCTAAAAACGTCTCCCCTGTCACTGATTATTTCAACATCTTTGCATCTGACAACACTGTCATAGAAATAGTGCAGGAAACCAAACTTCTAGGAGTAACCATCGACAAAAAACTTTCCTTCAACCACCATATACAGCAAAATATATAGAAAATTCATTAAAAACTGGGACTCTTATACAGAAACAAAAGTTTCTTAACTACAGCAACCAAAGTTTCACCTAGCAAAAACCTTTTTACTTCTCTCTCTTCTTTATGGTGCCCATATCCTCACTAATTTAGAAACTTCTAACCTAAGTAAGATGGAACAGCGCAACAACAAAGTAGCTAAGTTTATCACAACCTCTAAATATTGCAGGCATCACTGTAATGCGCTATTAGAACTAAACTGTGTTGACCTTCCCAACCAACTTACTTTTATTCAGCTATCAACTTTGCACAGCCTTATTTTCAAGCCTATTGCCTGCCCTTCTCTAACCAACTTAATCATGCCTTGTACAACAAATATATCCCTATGATCAGAAGACAAAAATCTCTTAGCTATCTCAAAACCCACAAAAAAGGGTCACTCTCTGCATTCATATTCTGTCTCTAAACTATGAAATTCACTACCTCTTGCTACCAGGTCTATGCCTGTCCTAACCCACCGTAAAACCTCTTTAAAAACTCATCTCAAAAATACGTACTCTGCTCCTGTATAAATCCGTCTGGTGCTCAGCTCTTCTTCCTTCACGGCAGGTTCATTTTCTTCTTCTGTTGCATTTCACACCTTCACAGTCTACAAAATCCTAACGTCGCTCAGAACTCCTCCTCTGTTTCTGTACCACATCCTTAAGCTACTCCTTAGTCTGTAATGCCTCTAGTCTTCTTAACTTTGCCACTATCCTTCTGCATTACTAATTCTTCTGCTACACTATTTTCCTAACTGAAATCAACATTTTAGTTCTAGTTTCCAATCACAACATCCACATGGGAATGCTCCTGCTCCCATCCCTCATAATCTATTCCCCAATTCCTACAGTTTTCCATCTCACAAATTCCGGATAGTAAATTCATACTTGCTTCTAGTAAACAACTTCTTATTTGCATCTAGTAAATTACTTATTTGCATCTAGCAAATTCTAAGCCTACTGCATCTAACTACTTATTCTTAATACTACTAGAGCAATGTTCCCCTCAAAAAAAAAAAAACTTTTATTTTTGACTGTAACCTCAGTATTTTTTGTTCTGTTTTTTAACCAGAATTGTTAAAATGTTAATCTTTTTGCAATCTGTGTCTGGAGCTTTTCTCCTCAGGACTCCATTGAAAACAGGTTATTTTGGTCCAATGGACTATCCTGGTTAAACAACTGCAAATAAAATAAATAAAATAATGTACTATAACAACCGATGTCATACACTGTACTACCCATATACTACTTTTGTACACTGTAGCTACTCATAGGCTATGTATATGTTGTTAGAATGACTAAAATTGTCTATAATGATATAACTCTATAGAATTGTCCAGATGTGTAGTATATCTTGCAACTTAGTTTACTTTCTATCAGCTTATTTTTGTAATAGCATTCCTCATGTCACTTGTATTGTTTCTGTACTATAATGCATTTGTAGTGCACTGTATGTGGAGCTTTAATGGTTTCTGTAGACCCAGTTGGACCACCCTGGTAAACAAATGTCTGGTCTCTCAACAGCAGGTACAAATATGATTCAGTCATTGTGTCCGCTGGTAAGTGTAAGACCCTGAGGCATCCTCTCCTTGGACTATGAAAAAGAGACGTGAGAGGCTCTGATTATATGTAGCCCAGACAGGTATGACCCTGACCTTGAGCAGTATCCTACCTTCACCAAGAATGATGCCACAATACAGAGATAAGATGATCAGCTTTAACAATTGGCTTAAAACACTGTGTCATTTTCAAAGGGATCAGTGTCTGTCTGCCTGGGATGACATGCTGGACAAGCCACTGCTGCTCAAGCAGGGGTTTGCACCTGTCACCCTGGGATTCAGGATATATTGGCAAAGCCCCCAATTGCCAGTGCATTTTTTAGCAAGGCTCAAATTTAAAACCACCACCCCCTAGAACACAAAAAAAAAAAAAAAACTAAAAATGCTGCTCAAAAATGCAGAAGTCTATCTCTCAAAACACAACCCCTTTCCTTGCCCTTCCCTTCAGAACATGCATAACCTTGCTGTGCTGTGACAAAGCCTGGCCTGAGCTTCCCCTGAGAGCACCCGGCTCAGGTTTTACCACCTCATATCATGCGTTCGGCCCCAAAATCTGGACAATACCAGAAGAGGAGGTCCAATACCATTCAAACAGGACACCCCACAAGACTGGTAAAGGACCATCCATGCATGCATGTGCATATCCAAGACCAACAATTAACCAGAGGCAAACTGCTCTGCAAATTAGGCAACACTTGCAGGCACACACCACAAAGGAAGGAACCTCCAAACACTAGAGAGATAAAAAACACACCAAATGATAAATGTATCACCCTCTCATAAAATACACCATCATACTAACACCCTAATACTCAAAACACTAAATTCACCCTAAAGCCCAAACATCCTAACTCAAAAGCTCAAAAACCCAAAAAACATGGAGGAAGGAATACACCACAAGAGGAGATAACATACTTGATCTCACACACACAGCATCATAACATACTTGATCTCATCACCACCAGAGGTGTACGACCAATACCTGGAGATCAGACCACAACTAATCCAACTGGAGGTCCCTCATCCCACCCCACCTGAAATAAAAAAAGACCTCAACCCACCCCTTCTCAAAAGCCTGCTCAACACTTCTAAAGAAGTGTGTGTGGGGGCCCTTAAGGCCCCCCAGCTGGGTCACTTAACACTACAGAATAATCATCTAATACAAACACTGCTGGCCAGCACAGCAGCAAACAAAAATGCAATCTACAAGCAAAGGCAAGCAAAGAGTCTGGTGGACCAAAGCAAAAAGCAACTCAGTCTGGTGGACCCCAGCCATAAACAAAGGAGGAAAAAAAGGAAAGAGTTACAAGAACCCTTGAAAATCCTAAGTAAAAAAAACACCCTTGATCAAGAAAAAAAAAGAAAAAAATAAAGAGAAAAAAGAAAAACAAAGAAAAAAAAGAGAGAAAAATAGCTAAAGACTCAAAAGACAATCATAAGGCAGGAAGAAAAGACCAGAAAAGAGACTGAGAGACAAAAGGAAAATATGAGATTACTGATCCTAAAGTGTGCCAACATGTGATGATGGATGCCAAAATGAACATACTGTATCCCAAAGGGGATGCAAGGTTCTCCAAGCCCATGCCCTCCCCCCAAAACAAATAGACCAAACCCAAGGCACAAACATCTCCAAGCCAAACATCTCCAGCCACTGCTCTCTGACAAAAAACACAGCATCCATGGGACCTGATGGTGAATTAATGGTGTGCTCCATGAAGCTGTTTTAAATTAAAACCTAGGAATTAAACATTGCAGCTACACAACTGTGCAACTGTGGATACTTCTCACAGGGCTGTCCACATCGCATACACTAACCACTTGGAAAAGCCGGTCCTTGAAAGTGCCTAAAACGACCATAAAAAGCATAGACATGCCGATGAATAAAAGCCATGGGAAGAGGAGGATAATGGACTCATAAACCAAGGATCTGGGAATTTTTGGAAGGAAAAAGATCACCTGCTTTGTTTTTACTTGTCAAGATCTTTGAACAAAACTTCAACTGCCTTTTTGAAGGAGGCTTTAGAAGCACAGGATACCGAGATTTGGCTAGGCCCTACCTCGACATCAAAGCCATCTTTGGACAATACCCCAACCTCATCTCAAATTTCTTCATTCACAGGGTCAGAGCCTCATCATACAAAGAGACTCAGGCCTGTAGCCAAGGAGTGACAGAACCCATGAGGTCAGACCTGCAGCACAGTTGCAGTGGTGTCCCACAGGGTCAAGTGGTGTCCCTTCATCTAGGAGCGGGCTCAGTTGTCCGTCACTGGAAAACAGCTTCTTGGCACACAGCAAACAACAGGCTTACAAAGGAGCGACTTAGTTTGGCTCTGAACTGCACATCTGGCAGAAATATCCTTCAGAAGGTCTTCAGAAGATCCACAGGAGAAGGGTCCATAAAGAACCAAACACATGTGCCAAATGCCAAAGAAAAAAGCCCTTGCAAAAAATGGAGCCAAATGTTACTAGCTGCACCCTTAGGAGGGAGGTCCAACCACAGAGCACTAGCAGTCGCACAGACCAGTTAGTCAGGAGACCAGTACATAGGACTTTAGTTATATAGCACCTCTAGTTGTGAAGAAAGGTCCCATCATAGCCAGACCTTATCATGAAGGGGTTCTCATCTAGATCCTTATCATGACTATCACCTCAATGCATCATTCCTCATCACACAAGTCCTTACCATAAGAGCACAATGCCAATAAAATACCTCACAAAAATGTATCTGACCCGCCACAAAGGTATTATTAAACCTCCATCAAGGAAGCAAGAAATTTTCAAAACCTGCTGTCCTCAAAATCCCTCCCTAAGAGACCCAATATTCAGTAACCCAAAACAGCTCATGCTGCCAGTGCCCTTTCAATAACATGTCAAAAGAATGACCTTGCCCTCGAATTACACCCATGGCAACAGATTAATCACTGAATGACAAAAGAGCCACAAGGCGCTAGACATATCAACGCCACAACAAATTAGACTGAGGCAAGACAGGGCGGCTGTGGGATAAATTCAAAGGGATGGATGGCCAATGCTGTGGACCAATGCACCAAGAGCAAAGACCAGATAATGTGTGAAGAACAGAACATAAAATCTTGGGAGATAATGGCATAATCCAAGATATACCTCCTTAAACATACTCCCTAGAAAGCCATCAAAAAAGGGGTAGATGATGCCCTATGAAAAAAAGCCCCTATAGACACTATAGGTCAATGAACCCGCCTAACGCTAGGGTTAAAATAAATAAATACTGATACGTCACTGTTATTAATATGATTTTTTGTAACTGTGGTGCCTTTCTCCATGGGCCTTTGCTGAAAATGTGTAGCAAATCAGGTTGGACTTTCAGTTACCCAAAATAATCAATCATTAAGTAAGCAAGCAAATAAATAAATAAATAAATAATTGTCTATGTTTTTGAAGTCCATAATGATGCATCCCATTGTCTTACAGATAAGGCTTCTGAGGCTTATAGGTCTATAATTACCAGGATTAGTGTTGGGACCTCTCTTCTATAGGATCATGACTTCAGCAGTTTTCCAAGCTTTAGACCCAAACCCAAATAAGAGGTTGAGGTCAAAAAGGTTATAGATAGGTCAAGACAGTGTTTTGTATCGACAATAAATCATTTTTGAACATTGTCAGGCCCCACTGAGAAAGTATTTTTCTCCTCCGAGAGAGCCATTAAGACTTTTTCAAGGGTAATGTTTGAGGAATAGGTTGATAAGGGGTGACAAATATATAGGCTAGGGGAGATAGGGGAGGAACAAAGAATTCAATTTGTCATAATTCAGCTGTATCTTCAGGGGCAGAGGAGGCAGAGTCATTAGGTATCAATTCAAAGAAGTGCAAGGTATTGGCGCTGCAGGATTTGATTTTGTTTCTAAGTTTTTTTTTCAGTTTGTCATCTTAATTTTGACATGTGGAAAGTTTCAGTTTGTTACCAAAGGAGTGGATTTTTTTGATATTACAAAACTTTTTTATGTTAGGGTTATATCAAACTGGTTTATTCCTAAAAATTGCATTGTATCTGTTATGGACCAGGACTGATGTCTCAGTGCAGGTATCAAGATGAGAATGCAGCATTTGTTGTTGGGTCTTCAAGAGGAAGGGGAACTCTTTGAACTTCTCAAGTCATCTTATAATTGAAGTAAGCTTACCTTAGGTAACTCTGTGAATGTAGTAAGGCTTGTGAATATTTTGAGCTGGGTTCTAATAATGAGAGGGTGTAATGATAGATCCATCAGATAATGGTGCTATGTTTGCAATGATCAGGTCTGATATATTTGATCCTGTCATGTGGAGCATACAATAGGGCCTAGTGAATCTGCATTAATGAAGCCTAGGCAGCAAATAGCATATTTTTTGTGGTAATGAAAGTATGCAAGTTACTAGATGGATAATTGAAATCCCAAAGTATGATAGTGTTTCTTTCAAGAGAAAGGGACATGTCTCATGAGAAGTGGGGACATACAGGTAGTTCTGTCTTTGGCCAGGAGCTGATAAGGGGTCTTATTTATAACTACTAGGAGGTTAATGAGTTCACCATAGTCATTATGGCCATATAAGTCTAGAGGTGAAAGAGACATAGAGACACAGCATAACTGTATACAGAGGTACCCTCAAGTAGGGGATCTGAATATGTAAAAAATCATTGAACTATGGTAAGAAAGGTGTGTTATCACTGTATTGGAACCATGTCTCAGTAATGATGTAGATGTCTGTACTTTCTAAGGTTAATAAGGCTTATAAGTAGGGCAGTTTCTTATTTAGGCTTGTAGTACTGAACAGCACCACCTTTATAATGTTCTGATTTCTTTAATTTAGCTCATTTGGTAGCTGAAACATTGCCTAAAAAGACACTATGGGGATAGGGAAGGTCCTGGTCAATATTCAAAGCCCTGAGCTGAAAGATGCAGCTCATCCCTGGTGAAGCAAGTAGGACAGTCAGCCATCACCCTCCACACTGATACACATTGGATCTCCCTAGAAAGACACCAGTAGCTGAGCCAGGTGGTGAAGCCAATCATCTTTTGTTGAAACTGAGGTAGCATTCTTGGTGAAGGTAGGATGCAGCTCATGATTAGCTCTATACCAGCCTTGGATATTTACTCTTGGATCTTTATCACCATCTCTCATCATAAATTCCACGAGTGTGTGTCTCAAGTCATACACACCCACATGGACAACGACCATGCCATAGGTGTATATGGGATGAAGGGATTTGAGACTGTTAGACACCTGCCATTTCCTGACTCCTGACCGTCACTCTATCTTTGGAAAGCCTGGTGAGTGGAGTACGTGGGTCTCACTATGCAGTCATCAATCACTAGGACATTTCCTTGTGTTTTGCCTGTCCCATGGTACCTTGCGTGTTCAGATGGGGTATTATGAAGACACCTTTGAGTGAGGTTTATAGAGGTTTAGTATGTGAAGTTTCCCTATGCTACTAAGGAGTTTAAGAGTCAGCCATTTGCCTGAGAGAGCTTTAAGGTTTAGGAAGATATTTCTTAAGTACCTCATACTAAAGAGACATCATGTTAGAAGAGTGGCATGCAGATGCAATGTGGGTGTGGAAACTAGCACACTCCTTAGTCCTGTGTACATGTTCAGGTGATATGTTAGCTGCCAACTTCAAGAAGCTATGCACACCTCTCGCATGTGAATTGTAATGAAAGTGAAGTAAATAGTTGTCAGTGAGAGTTAAGCACTTTGAGCACTGCTAACAGGTTGGCAAAATAAGGTAAGGAGGTGGTTTGTGTATCTATAATGTCAGCATAAGGTGAGCGGATGGTAGCTGGGGTGTAACATACTAGGCCAAATTAGTAGCTAATGCAGAGTTTTGCAGAATGTAGAAAGTACTGGACATGTGTAGGTTATACTTCAGTCATTCCCTGTGTCTGCAAGTTCCTATTTAATACTATTTAATTAAGTGGGGAAGGGGGGATTTGCAGTACTGGGAGGAGGTGGGGCCATTTCAAGGTGTTTAAGGTTGTAACTGGGGGAAGCAGTTTGCCCCCAGGCAGCACTGAGGTGCAGGTTGAGTTAAATAACAGCCCAAGTTTGAAATACCTATACTTTGTATGGAGAATAAATGGGGATGCTAAGGTTATAGTCACAGATCAGTTGCAAGGACTTGTGTCTGTAGAGGACACTGTAACCCACTGTTGCACAATACATAGCCAAGCCAAAAGGAGAGTAATTGTAAACACAACAGGGGAATATATAAAGCAAGTAGCCAGCTGGAGAACAACTTATATTAATGACAGCAGCAGTGAAATTCTTAGAACAGAAGTAATACACTCACAAGATAACTACTACACCTGTGCTCTAAAAGGTATCGAATCAGTAGGGCACCGTCTCTCTATGTGACAGAGCTTGTGTTAGTAATGCAGCTTTACCAGCTGAAGTCCTTACTCCACAAGTAAGAACAAAACAGATCACTCTTGCAAAACAGTTAAACTACTTGTTCGTCTGTTCACCATTAAGGCAAAAGATCTTATTTAAACCTTGAATTTTTTTTCTTTTCTTTTAAACCTTGTCTAAAAGCATCACTATTTTTTTTAATATCTATTTTCATTTACATGCTATGCAGTTTCTAATACTGTTCCACTACTGAATCTTATAATTGCATTTACTTTGCATTCCTCCTCTACTGTTGGGTTTTGTAACATTTTACCTGTACTGTATTTTACCTTGTAATGTTGTATGTATCTAAATGTGGTTCTTTTCTCCATTGGATTCCACTTAAAAAAAGCTAAGTATAGCCTAAATTGACTATCTCTGTCAACAACATACAAACAGAAAAAGTTAATAAATATGTTGAACTCAATAACGATGTAATGCTTTACCCTGCTATACCTTCCTCCTCAGACTTTTATAGTACACACCATTATGTCCATCAAAGCTAGTGTACTAAAACAGATAGATTGCAGCCAATGGAAGACAGGAGTTAGAGGACCATCTTTTCAAATATACATAAAAGAGAGTTGCTAGTATGCAGTGTTGTAAATGGAGTGGCCATTTCGTTACCCCCCCTCCCCCAATAATAGACAGGTTCATTCTGCTCCTGGACTTGACTTACAGGCAAGAAGCAGACAACAGGTAATGTATTTCATTCCTGCACATTGTATGATTCATCTGTTATGATCATAAATAATATAAAATTATTCTGATACAAACTGCATCATCTGCTTTGGCTATCGCGGCAGGGCTAGCTAGATGGCGAAGTAAACCTTGGCTCTAGATGATTGTCGCTGTTGAAGTGATACCCTGAATCCATGTACAAAAATGGGAAAAATGGTTGTGGAAGGATGGATGGATCTGCTTTGAATACATTTTCAAAATAATTGAGCTTGAGTCACAAAATAATGAGATAATTGAATCTGCCCATATATAACAGATGTAGAATACATGTGGTCTGTAGTACATTTTCTAGAATTAGTAAACTTCACTTTATCACTTGTTCAAGTCAGACCAGATTTGCCTGATTTAATGTTAAAATCCTTTTTTACCTGGATTTTACGAAATGTCTGCTGCAATGACAAAATGGTGGAGCATTCAATCAGATACATGTATTTTTTTTTTTTGCAGTGAATGAAGCATTGAACACTGTGATTTAGGAGAATTTAATGTATGGATTGTGAATCCTCTGTGTCAGACTTTGGTGGGAGCACTAGCCAAATTAATTTGAAAGCAGACCTGTCATAGTACTTATCAGTAACACATAATGAATATTACTTTTCACTGAAATCTTGAAGAATGTAAAAGTCTTCGAAATACAAAAGCATCATATGATTGGAGTGACCAGAACTCTCTCTTTACTGTAACATCTGAGTAATGTTCCTTTAAACTTCTAATTGCTATGCTATAAAGTGGAGTTTGAACAAGTCAAGCCAAAAAAAAGCCTATGCATGCATTAAAATGTAATGCAGGTACCTCAAATATCAGAGCTTTTAAGAAGTACATTTTAATGAATATAGTACTTGCCCTTTAACGTAATCAACAATAATGACCAGCTTCTAAGCCTCCCTGAAACACTTAGGCTAAGAAATTCTACCATTGATAATCGGATGTTTAATCTTGTAATCAGAACACTGTGATTTGTATCTCTGCACATTTGCTTGTCATTGCATGCTTGATGTAACTGAATGAATGTACTTGTGTCCTCTCCCATGGGACCCTTCATGAAAATGAGATTTTTTATCCCATGAGTCCACTGTCCCAGAAAGCACTGTTGTAAAAAACACCACTGGAAAACATAATATAAAAATCATCTTGTGAGTTTCTTGATGAAAATGTTTCTTCTCCTATTTTACTGTTAATGAAACTTTCTTTGTGTTAAGAAATTCAAATAATTAAACAGAATTAATGTGTCCCTGGATGTTGATGCATACATTTAAATAATGTGTGTGTGTGTGTGTGAGAAAGTCATGTTTATGCCACAGGACCATCACCAACAACTTCCTGTCTTAAGGATCATCTCTGGGCTGTTTACACATATCGTGTTACTGGGCTCATACATTTAAAAGAAGAAGCTCTGCTCATGGCAAGTTCATCATTTTCTGTTACCAACTTTCTTCCTGAGGTCATAATGTAGTAGTTCTGACATAAATAATTACTTGTAGGACATCAGCAGTTAACTTTTTCATTTCCATCTGAAGAATGTGTCCAAGATTAGGCATTTAACGTCACCTTTGGAGATGGTTATACTAAGACATGCGCAGTTTCCTCCTGGTTGGGCTAGATTAATGTGCTCTACATTGGTCTTAGTAAAGGGAATCTTGTGAATGCAGAATTCAGCTGCAAGGGTCCTAAATGGTGCATTTCACAGAAGTTATATTCCCCCTGTGCTGCAGGGATTTTGACTCTAGTGGTGACTGCAGTTTTTAAAATCATACTTTTCTACCTGTCATCATTTGGTTCTAGTGCTATTTACAGGAGCTTTTGTCTCCCCAAACTCCGTCTATCCAGGTAAGATCATAAGGTAAGAAAGAGGCTGCTGGTCATTCCTAAAACACAGCTTGAGACATCGGATATGCACTTTTTATGTTCTTTACCTTGCCATATGGAGTCAGATATCTTCCCTTATTCGGTTAGGAGAAGACAAAAGTTTCAAATTCAGATGTCCCAGGTATCATTTATTTATTTAAATTCATCTAGAGAGCCTGTTTATTCACACTTTTATCCAAATATCTTTTTACTGACACCTAGTTTAATTCTTTACTATTGCTTACTTAATATTTCCCCCCATTTATTTTTCCTGTTTAATTTATGTTTTAATTATGCTTTATACTGCTTAGATGTGAAGTAGCAACTCATTACATCTGAGTGATGCCTCCAAGTGCATCTTCAGTTAACTCCTACTGATGTCTCTAGGCATCAGATATTGCTTGTTCATATTCGCATTGATAATTCTAAAACCATGCTATGTACAAGGTTTTAAAATATTTCATCTTAAAGCTTACACAATGGCAAACTCAATTGCATTAATATTTGACCTCTGTTGAATGCAGGTAAAAGATATTAACCGTTGTTTTTATGATATTAATTTATATAACTATAATTTTCCCATTTTTCTAAATATCTCAACAACCAAGAGACACAGACAGAACACCTTAGCCTCATATGAAAGATCCCAACTAGATGAATAAAATGCTGCTAACAGTATGTGTGTAGCTTGAGTGGTTGCTGAGATATTGTAAGTTGTTCACAAAATATTACAAATGTAATAGTTACTATGTTTACTGTGACTTATAAAATTCGGTTTAAGACCTAGGGCCTAAAGAATACTACCACTATAAAAAATAGTTTGTGCTGAACAGTTTGCCATTTACACTTATTTCATAACCTCAGTGGCTCCAGAAATATGAACATTTGTTTGAAATGTGAGGATATAATTTGATTCTGTGAAAAGGCTTATGCTTCACGTATTGAAAGCTACAGTGCAAACTTCCTGAGCTCCATTGGAGTGAATGAGTTAAACTACAGGTTAAACATAGTTACAGACTGTGATGCCATAACAGAGGGGTATAGCACTGAGTAATGACTAAGCTACAGAGGCAGAAGAAGTAAAGGAAACTGTAAAGTCTGTGCACTCCAGCAGAATTATATGGAACTAAATACTGACAATAGCCTCACATGTGCTGTATATGGAATGCTAGCTGTATGCATGTATATTTGTGATGTTTTTCTTAGCTTTCTGCCCTTTAGAAGCTTCTCAGTAGTGTGGCGTCCCTCATTGTAACTAGTACCCAACCAGGGAATGTTAGAGTAAGCTGTTCTGGTCTGTGTCTTAGAATTGCCACAAGCAGTCCAAGACGTAATGTAAGCAGCATTCAATGTTACAACTGTCAGCACTCTTCTAGCCATCATTCCAAACGTGCTCAGAAGGTTAGTTGTCTAACTGGCAACTGGAAACAAGAAAGTCATTTTTTAATAAAGTAAAGCATAGTAAAGTGATAATTTCAAAGAAAATTCCTAGCAGTTTCAGAAACTCCAGTAACATTCCCAGTCAGGCACTCACTCATAGCACCAGCCAGATTCACTGTCACTAGCAAAGAGCTGTAGTAAAATGTTTCAGCACACATAACCTAGAACACATTAACTGTAATAAAATAATTTTATTTAAGTACTACAAATGGTTTGATCATAAAGCCAAAGGAATAACAGTAACAAGAAAATATGTATGCTTTAACCTATATGTCGTTTTAGTACTGTGGATTCTAGAGTTAGCATAATTAGCATGGAAAACAAGACAAAGTGCTGCATTTCAGCTATTACATTTTAATTCTGAGCTATACTTTTGCTTTACTTGTAAGAAGGCAGTAATGTCACAGTCGCTAAGGCCACATAAATGTTGATTTAATAAAGAAATACACTGAACACGCATGGATCTAGTCTCCTTTATTGTGAGCTCAATTCATACCTCTCAACTATCTAGACTTTCGCCTCCTATTTTTTGTCTTTTTCATATAAAACTTGTGGTCTTCTGGCAAATCAATAAAGACTGAAGTCACTAAATAATCACATGCATTTGAGTTTCAGACTTCATATCCTTCAAGAAATGCATACTAACACAAATCCAGTTATTCCAGCACCTTCCTAAGTTTATGAGATCAATATTTAAAGTTTGTCTCTATTTTTGAGCCTTTGTCCAGATTTCATGCGCTAACAGTATGGAGATCATCATTTCTTAGCACTCTTGGGTGGAAAGTTGTAACGTGAGAAACCGTGGCACTTGTGGCTAATACTGTGGTCTGCAGACTGTAAAACTGTAAAGTTCGGAGGTTTAATTCTCACAAGTGCTGAATTTGTATGTGTATATTTTTGTGTTTCTAGTGACAGCTAAGTAAAGCCTCAGTAACATATGTGTTATGGCCACTTCCTCTCAGGAGAAGAATTTAACTTTGCACATAGCTCCCTCTACACTTTATCTCACTTTTAACACAAACACTCTCTCCGCAACACAACAATATCATCATCCTGTCAAAAATGCACTCTCACCCCTTAAAAGTCAAACTTCTCCTGTGATACTTGTTGCTAATACTGTGCCGTGGTTTGGGACTTGACTTAACAGTTAAGGTGTTTGCCTTACAGGCATGAGATACAGGGTTTGATTCTCACCATTGAGGGGAATTGCCTAGACTTCAAATGGCCCACAAGGGCAGCTAGCCTAGTACTCACCTATGATTTAAAAAAGAGCATATAGAAACCCCCAGCTCAAGAACAGTTATTTGCAATACCTGTGCAGGTTAGAGTAAAAGATGTCCTCTCATCTGTTGTCTAAATTTCATATCATTAGGACTAATGTGACATCTTAATTAATTGCATTTGATTAACAGAAGGTAAATCACTGCATCCACTGCCTGCTGTTGGAAGATTTTTCCAAGTACTATAGTAGTCCTTTGAGATAAATCATCATGATTGTCATGTCATAGATCACAGGAGAGAACATATAAATTTATTTTGCCGAGAGACAAAGAGCCAACTATGTTATAGAACATCATATGCAGACCATATTTATTTGGACTGAAGGATATTAGAAGTTATATTTGGAACCTACATTTGCCCACTAAATCTTTTGATTAGTTAGAAGTATAGTGATAATCTGACTATAAAGTCATTAATTCAGAGAGGCTACTGTGTGGAATTGTTCTGCAGCTTACTTTGAATTTGTTGATTTCAGGCACAAGCAGGTGGTGGGGTTTAAGTATTTGAGTAAAACTTATTTTAGTTAAGAAAATGTGCAGATTAGAAGCTGCTGTTTGGAATTAGCATGGTGCCATACATGTGTGGCATCTTCTCTTTGAAAGCAAATGGAAAATATGCTGAGAAGCTTATATTTCATTAAACGTTTGATTATAGTATTGCTTAAGAAAATTATCTGTTGTTCTTTGAATCTCATTGCTGCCAGCACCAGGTACTACAGCTGCTGTTATGCCACGTGTTTTGTCTTTTGTACTTAACGCCATGCTAATTGTTTAAAACTCACAGTTATTTGCCCCAGCTATATACCTTTATTCATTGTTTGGATATCAAAGCACATTAACAGAGCAGAGCAAAGACATATAAAGCACTATGCGTCGAGACAGTCTTTTCCCCTTAGTCAAAATGTTACGAAAGCTAAAGATTAAACATGGAAACATATGTGAAAGGAGATGTGAGGGCTACGTGATGGTTGTGGGACTGAACTGTGGCTTAAAGAATTTTTGAAAGCAGCAGGCTGTGGGATTTCAATGAGGCCAAATTTACTTCATTATGAAATTGTGTGGCTACAGGGAGTGCTTAGGGTTACAGTAAACAGAAACTGTAGCAGTTTAGAGGAAGGACAATTAGTGAAGGTGTACTGGGATTCGGGACACAGCAGAGATCTGTGCAGGATGGAAGTTACTTTTGTTACACACAGAACAATGATCCTACACAGAGGAGCATGAACATCAGGGGATATTGAAAGAAAATCAGCTGGATAATGAGCTAATATCAACCGCAGGAAACTTTAAAACAGAGTAGAAGTTGCATGAAGGAACTGAAGTTATGGTAGTGGTTGGCAGAGGGGAGTGGGTGTGAATTTGGAGTTGAGGAGGCTGCAAATGCTGCTGAGAATAGAACTGTTATCCAGAATAAGAGGGAGAAGATTTAAAATTCCTCAGTGCATGGAGCATGAAGAACGTGGGTAATATAAAGCACCAAAATAAATCTAGAAATAATACCATGAAATATTAGGGAAACACAGATGATGAGGATAAAGGGAATGAATAATACATTGCCAGAGCAGGCGGCAAACCTAAATAGGGAGGTTCCATTAAGATGATGTTAGCTTTTGTTTTATTTTGTGTCCACCCTCCCTAAGTGTCCACTACTGACCATCAGTTGAAAAGCTACCTATATATCTCCTTACTTCCTTTTTTACATGGAACTCCCTCCACATGGGGCTGTTTTGATGGGGTGGAAAAGGGACTGGAAACAGCAGTTTATGCAGTACTGTCCCCAAGACTGGGCTATCTTGGTAGGGAGAGAAGGTGGTAATGTCCCTACCTACATGGTGATGTGTCCCACCCACCAAACCACAGTATCAGCACTCTAATCTCTGTACATATACCACCACCAGGGCTTATGAAGTAACTGCATCCCTACACCCTTTCCCTCCCTTCCTCCTTGGAAGAGGTGAGCAGACAATACCTCATCATTCCTCTTCCTCTCATCTGGCTCCAGCAGGTGCCTGAAATGCTAATTGAACTTGGGTGGCATCATTCATCATCAGGATTTTATCCCTATGTGCCATCAGAGCTGGATGTTAGCAATGGTGCTAGGATGGGGAAAGATGGTCTCATTTTGGTGGGACTTGTGCTCTGTCTCAAACCAAAACCAATAACCTCAAGCACTATTTAGAGTAATTATAAAATGGTGGGGATAAACACTGTGTTACCATGTATATAGGGCCAATGTTCTGGCTACTGACACAGCAGAGGAGAGAAACCACAGAGTAGCTCCAGTGAAGAGCTTTTTAAGGAAGTAAGCTACAAATGAGTCTCTTGAGAGACACATGCAGTGACACAAGCAAGAACAACAACCAGGAAGTGATGCAATTCACTGAGTGGCTTGAGTTCTTGGTGCTGTGGAACAATAAGTGGTTGATATAATGCATGGGCTGTAGAACAATAAGTGGTTGGTTTAATGCATGGGTTCTGGAACAATAAGTGGTTGATATAATGCATGGGCTGTAGAACAATAAGTGGTTGGTTTAATGCATGGGGTCTGGAACAATAAGTGGTTGATATAATGCATGGGCTGTGGCACAATAAGTGGTTGGCCACTACTGACCCTGGAAACTATTGCCCCATCAGCTTGACAAGTCTGATCTGTAAAGCCATGGAGTGTATTATTATGACTGTCATAAACAAGGACATAGGCAATCTCCAAGCACTTGACCCCACCCAATTCAGATTCGTCAGGGGCAGATCCTGCCTATTGAATCTAGCTGACTTCTTTGAGACTATCACCAAGGCTCTGGATGAGGGAAAATCAGTAAATAAAGCTGGCCAAGGCCTTTGACACAATCTCCCATTCGGGCATCATCAGAAAGCTAACACAACTTGGTGTTAATCCCTATCTAGTCAGATGGGTGGCCAACTGGCTCACAGACAGGACACACAAGGTCAAATCAGGTGCTGCCACCTCTGACAACAGACCTGTCACTAGTGGTGTTCCCCAGGGATCTATCCTGGGACCCCTACTGTGTGGCATATATTTCTCAGAGGTCCAGGCAAAGACAAAGGGCCTGTGGCTGACCAAGTATGCGGATGACAGTAAGTTGGGTGCTGTCATGGACTCCAAAACCTCCTCCTGCATGAACGGCTGGTGCACGGCTTAAAAAACCAAACCAAAGTTAAAAAAGAAAAGCCAACACTAAACTCCTGGAATCAGGCAATCTTCATTTAATGTCCAAATTCAAGACAGCAACATAACATAACCGTACACCAACATGGTTGTACTGGTTTCGGTAAATCCCTCATCAGCAACCAAACACGATGTACAAAATAAAGACAAAAATTAACTTCCTGTCTTGCAACTTATATAAACATCATATAGGAAGCATGGAGCGCCCTCTAGTGCATCAATAAAATAGTGCACTAGTTCAAAAATACATGAAATGTGTTACAAATGAACCCAGTTGTCCCAATTATTTAAATGAGTATATAAACCCAAATATAACAACAAAAATATAACAACAACTATATGAATTGGATGCCTCAAAAAATGATCATTCAAGCCAGGGGAAAATAGAGCCCCTAGTTTGATGATCCACATTTTCTCTTTATAAGTGAGCTTATCATGTAGAACATGGGATTATACATGTCTGTCCTTGATGTGATCAATGACCGTAAAACAAAAATTGCCCATAGGGTGTTTAGAAATGTGTTTATATAATGAACTGGACACCTTTTTGTTTTTAATATCACTAAGATGTTCCCCTATCCTAACTTTAAAAGGACGGGAAGTTTGTCCAACATAGAAAGGTCGACAATTGCACTGGGCCAAATAAATCACCCAAGATGTACTGCAATTGGCAAAACATAATATATCATAAACTTGTGGACAATTTTGTGAAGAAAAAGTCCAACATTTCAACACCCTAGGGCAGAAGGTACAATGACCACATGGATAGCATCCAAACACAGGGCCTGTAAAAAGGTGATCTTGAGTAATGGAACATGTATCTCTGTAATAAACCTTCTTGTAATGACTAAAAAGAGAGCCCAAAGACCGCCCTTTCCGAAATGAGTAATGACACCGGTCCCCTACATATTTCTCTAAGACATTATCTGATTTTAACAGATACCAATACTTATGGATAATGTTCATGAATCCAACTGTATTCCTCCCATAAGTTGTAACCAATCTAAGCAAATCAGACTTGACATGATCCCGATTTTGATAGAATAATAAATCAGTTCTATCCTGCTGATTTGCAAAACGATTGGCCCTCGTGATATCACCCCCTACATAACCCCTACTAACAATAAGTGGTTGGCCACTACTGACCCTGGAAACTATTGCCCCATCAGCTTGACAAGTCTGATCTGTAAAGCCATGGAGTGTATTATTATGGCTGTCATAAACAAGGACATAGGCAATCTCCAAGCACTTGACCCCACCCAATTCGGATTCGTCAGGGGCAGATCCTGCCTATTGAATCTAGTTGACTTCTTTGAGACTATCACCAAGGCTCTGGGTGAGGGAAAATCAGTAAATAAAGCTGACCTTGACCTGGCCAAGGCCTTTGACACAATCTCCCATTCGGGCATCATCAGAAAGCTAACACAACTTGGTGTTAAACCCTATCTAGTCAGATGGGTGGCCAACTGGCTCACAGACAGGGCACACAAGATCAAATCAGGTGCTGCCATCTCTGACAGCAGACCTGTCACTAGTGATGTTCCCCAGGGATCTATCCTGGGACCCCTACTGTTTGGCATATATTTCTCAGAGGTCCAGGCAAAGATGAAGGACCTGTGGTTGACCAAGTTTGCAGATGACAGTAAGCTGGGTGCTGTCATTGACTCCCCAGTTGATGTTAACATACTGCAGGTGGGTCTCACAGCTACAAATGACTGGTGCGAAAGTCATGGCCTTAAGTTAAATGCAAAAAAATGTATTATCATACCATTTGGCAAAAACATGGCCCCTAATGATTACCACATCAGCATCAACCCCCTAAGCACACAGCCTGTGGTGAGAGACCTGGATACTCAGGTTGACAACAATCTCACAATCGACCATCATGTGGAGGCAGTGGTCAGAAAAGCCTTTTACTTGGTTAATCTCATAAGTAAAGGGATTACATCCAGAAAAAAGGAGGTTATTACCTCTCTGTACTCCTCCCTTATTAGACCTATAATTGAGTATAATGCTTGGTCTTGTATGTACCTCTCCAAACATCTGCACCAACTGGAAAGGTTACAGAATTACCTCAGAAAGAGAATTCATGACCTCCAACACCTATCGTATGTGGACAGGCTTAAATCACTATCACTCTACTCTGTATCATACAGATTGCTCAGAGGTGATCTGTGTCTTGCCTACAATGCAATGTCAGACCCTGCCCTACTGGAGATGCTCCATGCCCATAAATCTAACTCTGTGCGCATTACCCTCTTGATAGGCCTAAATCTAATATGCAACATCAACAAAACCTGCTGGAGAGGCAGGTTTGTCTCCCAGAGGCTGCCCCATCTCTGGAGTAGACTTCCCATGCATGTCAAACAGAGTACCTCACTGACCCTCTTCAAATGCAATCTTGATGAGTAGATGGGAAACCAAAAATTTATCTCAGGGGTTCCACCTTTGTCCCTCATTGACAGGGACGACAGGTGCTGACTGAGGTTTCTTTTTTTTTTTTTTTTTGTGATAAACTCTTGGTTAGGCTTGTAAGGGCTCCAGGGCCATTAGTCTAGTAATCTCCTATGATAATGCATGGGCTGTAGAAAAATAAGTGGTTCATATAATGCACAGGCTGTGGAACAATAACTGGTTAGTATAATGCATGGGCTGTGGAGCAATAAGTGGTTGGTATAATGCATGGGTTGTAGAACAATAAGTGGTTGCTATAATGCATGGGCTGTGGAACAGTAAGTGGTTGGTATAATGCATGGGCTGTGGAACAGTAAGTGGTTGGTATATTGCATGGGCTGTGGAACAGTAAGTGGCTGGTATAATGCATGGGCTGTGGAACAGTAAGTGGTTGGTATAATGCATTGGCTGTGGAACAATAAGTGGTTGGCATAATGCATGGGCTGTGGAACAGTAAGTGGTTGGTATATTGCATGGACTGTGGAACAGTAAGTGGTTGGTATAATGCATGGGCTATGAAGCAATAAGTGGTTGGTATAATGCATGAGCTGTGGAACAGTAAGTGGTTGGTATAATGCATGGGCTGTGGAACAGTAAGTGGTTGGTATAATGCATGGGCTGTGGAACAGTAAGTGGTTGGTATAATGCATGGGCTGTGGAACAATAAGTGGTTGGTATAATGCATGGGCTGTGGAACAGTAAGTGGTTGGTATATTGCATGGGCTGTGGAACAATAAGTGGTTGGTATAACGCATGGGCTGTGGAACAGTAAGTGGTTGGTATATTTCATGGGCTGTGGAACAGTAAGTGGTTGGTATAATGCATGGGCTATGATGCAATAAGTGGTTGGTATATTGCATGGGCAGTGGAACAATATGTGGTTGGTCTAATTCATGGGCTGTGTAGCAATACATGAATGGTGTAATGAATGGGAGGAGCCTGTGTCTATGTGCAGTCTGAATATAAGTTGCATTCCAATGGACAGTTTAGAGAAATATTTTGAAATAAGAGTCACTTCAAATTGAAACTGAACCAGTAGACAGAAGCAGCATTTTTACTTTGAGAATAAAACCAGAGCAAAAAGTAGGAAGAAACAAAAAGGAAACAAGAAGAGAACAGAAGGAGACACAGAAGAAAGTGATGAATGATTGGTAGCACTTTACAAGGCTGGAAGCCAAGATGAACATCTAGGCACTGAATGCAGTGCTTGTAATGCTATGGGAAGTAAAGCTACTGCAGGTATAATAAAACCATGGACACTGAGAGACTGGGATAATGTACTGGACTTGAATGTACAAACTAGATCAGAGAGGTAATGCTGGCAGGAGAGTACTGACATTTGTCCTGGTTATTGAATAAACATCCTAGTCAGATACTTTGGCCTGCTTTACTTTTTGTGGTAGGATTTCTTCTTTGCGTTGGCAGCTGAGTAAATTAACTAGCTAAATGGACATTGTTGTGTGGCCTGTCCTGATTCCACGCTGTTTGTGGTGTTAAGGGACCATAACACTAAAGTGATGCTGAGGATAATTACTAAGAGAACACCTCACTATACTGCAAGATCAATGATTTAACAAACACAGCAATGTGCCCTCACCCACCTAACTCCTGATGACTGGACTGGACAGGACAGAGTGAGAGGAGTGAATGGTACTTTGAAATAAATCATATTGCTGCAGAGGAACAGGGACTTGGATTCTTCAGTGCTTCAGAGAAAAGCCAACACATTTCAGCTTTGGTGATTAAGTTAAAATGATATAGGAGCATTTAGCACCTAAACCCTTACTGATTTCAGAATATTTCTGATTTCACAAAAGCAGATAGAGGGGGAGAACATGGCAGCCTTTGTAGCTGTACTGAAAGAATTATTTGAACACTGCCATTTTGATGCCAATTTAAATGATGACCTGAGGGATCATCTTGTCTATGGGACCTTGAATGAAAGCATTCAGATAATGAGACTTAAGTAAAGTTGAATTCACACTGAACAGAGTGGATGATATTGTTGTGTTGGATGCAGCTGCTAGATATGCATGTATATTGCAGCTCAGAATGAAGGTCAGTATATAAAAGCTGGCAGCCATGGGCAAACAAAAGTAGCACTGGTTATAGGAAGGCATTCAGAGAGAGGCTGACGTGTGGAGTCATTGCAGCTTCAGGTCTAAAGCCTGCTGGAAATGCAAAAAGGTGGGGCACTTATGCAGAGTATATCCTTCAGAAGATAATATGCTGTCTGTGATAAACAGAACCAGTGCTCAGAGGGGTGGCTCAAAGGACAGCACATATATTTGTGTGATGTAAGAAATATTAGATGATAGTGTCACAGGGCTGGAAAGTTAGGAATTTTACCATGTAGAAGGAGGTTTGAGGCATGTCATATGGCTCCTATTCAAAGTTAATGGTAAGAGAGCGGCTATGGAATTAGATCCCAGTTCCAATATGTCTGCCACAGATGTAAGTATTATATTTATACAGCCTAAGCCCTGGACCAAGGAGAAAACTAATCTAGTGGGAAAACTGCCAGTGAAGGTGAAATATAATAAACAAGAAGATTTTGTGACTTATAGGCCATTTGGACTGGTGGCCAAGTGTTGTGGGGTTGTGAATGGTTCAGGGTATAGAAACTGGATTGTGGTACATCCATATTCTACATAGCATCCCACCTCCTAAGAGGCAAAAGAGCTCAGGCTGAAATAGGTGTTGAATAACATTGCTCTTGTACTGCAAGACAGAATAGGTAGTCCCAAGCACATAAGGGCAAGATATCACTAGAATAGAATGCTAAACTCATCTTCCATAATGTGAAGAACAAATCCAACAGTATCCAGGTGCCTTTGCAATAAACTACTAGAAATCCAAGAAAGTGCAAAAAGGTAGCAAAGGCAAGGCTGCAGTTTCTTCAGAAACACAAACTGCTTTATTCACACAACACAAGCGCTTTCACTGGCTGCTTCTTCAGGTGTATGCATATCATCACAGAACCACCTGTTTTATACCATAATTATACATCACATGACAGAACCATTTAATATTTAAAAGAGCAAGTACTTGTTAAAACATACAAAATTGTATAAAAACAAAATATATATAAAACCTTCTAATCACTACCTGCTTAGTGGTCTATTTTTTAAAATGGGTGTCATAGGTACATGATCATTCAAACTGTGCCCTATGTCAGCCCTCAATCTCACAATCCAGTTTGCTTCTAGCTCTTCGGTTCCGGCCCTAATGAGACCAATCGTAGCTGGAAGGGACTGGTGCACAGAATCCATTTCAATATTTCTAGACAAAAATCTTAGAAATTTATTGAGCGAGTCAGAGTACATTTTGAGAGACACTGAGCACTTTATTAGAGATTTGTATGATTTTTCTAAGAAGGGACAAATGGCCGGACAGTTTATATTGGCTACGCTTGATGTAGTTTCTTTGTCTACGGTAATTCCAAATGAATCTGGAATTAATAGCGTCACGGAACTGTTGGAGAAGAATGGAAATTATAATAAGGAAAGGATAGAATTACTACAGACCCAATTAAAAATAGTATTGGAGAACAACATCTTCACATTTATACAGAATCTATTGGCAATGTAATGGCGTTGCAATGGGGTACATCGTGCGCCAATAGCTATGTGAATGCAGTGATGTCAGCATGGGAACTGGAGAATATAGGTGGTGGTCCCTTTAAGCAGAACATACTATTTTTTCGAAGGTTTGTGGATGACCTCTTCCTGTTGTGGAAGCGGTTAGTAGAACAACTGTTGGATTTTGTTGAATATGTCAATAATTCTACACTGTTCCTTAAATTCGCTCTAACTTGGTCATACACTGAAGTGAATTTTTTAGATGTGAGTATTATGAGGGGAAAGGAAGGGGATTTAAGTACAAAGATGTACAGGAAAGGATGTCGTGCTAATAAATTACTGAGGAAAGACAGTATGCATCCAAGATGTGTGTTCAGGAATGTTACACATAATCAGTTGTATAGCGCGTCAAGGTTAAATGTCAGACAAAATGACTTTGAACAACAAGTAGAGTTTTTAAGTACAGAGTTAATGGAAAGGGGATATGATGAGAATGTGATAAAAGGAATATATCAGAGATAGAAAAACTAAGAAATACGAGAGCAAAGCCTTATTTCTCAGAACCCTATGAATCCCCTGAGGCTAGCAAAAGGACTAGCAATAGTAAATTAAGAATGTGCCTTAGTTTTTCGAGGGATGTAAGAAAATATACTAATATTATTAGCATACATTGGAACCTTTTGACCAAAGATAGGCAGGTAAGCACGTTTTTAGATTTACAACCGCAGTGTACATTTAAGAATAAAAAGTCACTAAAAAGATGGCTTTGTACACCCAGAGATCAGGAAGACCATGTTAGTAGTAGAGGGACTAAACCTTGTAAGAAATGTCAATTTTGTGAGTACACAACTGTACACACTGACTTTAGACATCCTGATTCTAATGAGGTTTTTCACATAAGGGTTAGTGCAACTTGTAGTACCTCTCATGTGGTCTATTTGGCCATCTGCCAGTTATGTAATAGATTTTACGTTGGTAAGACTGACAGGTTACCTAAAAATAGAATAAGAGAACATATCTATCATATAAAAAAGAAAAGCACGTTTAATGCCCTTGCGAAGCACGTCTTTGAAACAAATGATAGACATAGGTTTAAGCTTATGGTTTTTGGTAGATGCTATGAGAACAGGAGGGGAGGTGACATTAGGGCCAGGACTGAGGAGCTAGAAGCAAACTAGATTGTGAGATTGAGAGCAGACATAGGGCACGGTTTGAATGATCATGTACTTATGAGACCCGTTTTAAAAAATAGACCACTACGTAGGTAGTGATTAGAAGGTTTTATATATTTTTTATGTTTTTATACAATTTTGTATGTTTTGACAAGTACATGCTCTTTTAAATATTAAATGGTTCTGTCATGTGATGTATAATTATGGTATAAAACAGGTGGTTCTATGATGATATCCATACACCTGAAGAAGCATCTAGTGAAAGCGCTTGTGTTGTGTGAATAAAGCAGTTTGTGTTTCTGAAGAAACTGGAGCCTTGTCTTTGCTACCTTTTTGCACTTTTTCGACTTCCATAATGTTCACCCCATCCCACGTACTGTTCACAAGAAGATAGAAGTGGAGCTGGATAGGACATAAACATAACCTTGCAGGTAGTGATTTG
Organism: Protopterus annectens; assembly: GCF_019279795.1. Classification (NCBI taxonomy): domain Eukaryota; kingdom Metazoa; phylum Chordata; order Ceratodontiformes; family Protopteridae; genus Protopterus; species Protopterus annectens. The sequence continues at coordinate 388,043,830 of NC_056747.1, read as the reverse complement.
AGATTACATGGCAAGCTAACCATCATGTTGTACAGTTAGACTGCACTCCTCATAAAACCAAAATTGTCTTAAAAGGAGTGATTTTGCATTAACATTGCTAAAACGTTGCCCACACATCTGTCATCGGGTTAGTTTAATTTTAATTTTCTAGTTAAACTACTAATACTGTTTTTCATGGCACTCCTTTAATATGAAAATTAATACCCAGACAAATAATAATGCTGATAATCTACAAGAAAGGGTGGAAACTACATTTCACCAAAAAATTTCAGACATTTTCAATACTTTCAAAGAATGTATGATAACATACTGCTGATATTATCACATACAAGTAGCAGATCTACTCCAAAATGAATGCCGTAAAAATTGCCTTGATTTATTAGAAGAAATTCATGAAACAGTAAATGGCCATAACCACATTTTTTGCATGTATTTACTGACCAAATTATTTGTGACGGATGGAAGAATTATCATGCTACCCATCTCTGAAAGATAAATAACTGGCCTGCCTTCTGTAGAGATACAGATGATCATATCACCAGCAGTAGACAGAAGAAAGTCCTAGGCCACAGACTTGTTTGCAGATAGATGGATGTGAGTATGAGCAGGGTGTACGCAGATGGAGATATCATCATACAATCATCTATAGATGGAAGGATTACACTGGTCATGACCTTCTCCAAAGATAGATGGATGACTAGGATGTCTCCATATGGGTAGATGCTTAGAGGTGGAAGAATGTCCAAGACATGCCATCTATCCTTTCATCTTTGGACACCATGATGTCCCCAGATGGCTGGATAACAAGAGAAGACCAGGATGACCACGCAGTGGCAAGTGATAATCATGAGAAATGCCCAAAAGACAATTCGTAGAAACATTATGACCAGTTCTAACCTTTTTCTGCTACTTAATACATTTTGTCTTTGTGACCCGATGTCAAATAACTGTTAAATTACTGTCACAAAGTCCTGTGTAAGGAATTAGACCCAGACTGAACAGGTCACTGGCCCAGATTTTTATTTAAGCAACTAATACTAACAAAAGCTCATAAGAGCTACAGAAACCTTACCGTGTATATATTCTAAATCTTTGCCAAATCTCAACTAGTGAAAGGGATGAAAAATTATACTGGACTCAGAAACATGCTAACGCCATTTCAGGGTGCAGTTTTAAAGCTTTATCAATAACCGTTGAATAAACAATATATGCAACCATATGATATTGTTATTTCTGGGCAATGCCTTGAAATGTTATTTATGAACAAAGATATACAGCAAGTGTTTTACTGGTAATGATACCATGATTGTTAAAACTGCTTATAATGTATATGCATATTATTATAGTTAAGGGTATAATGTGTCAGATAATTCTGTACCTGTACTTATCATTTGAAAAGTTAAATGATAGAGCCAGGAGTTTTTCTTTGAAAAAGTCTGATGTGCTCATGTTTAATGACTGTTATAAAACTGGGTGTCACTGTTTAGTAATTGTCTTTATTCCTCTCAGGCACTTCAGTATGGACAGAGGATATATAGTGCAGACAGATACAGGTCACATGAGCAAATGTGATATATAGATACACACCCACGTGGGTTGTCTTTTTGAGCTGAAATAACAGTATAAAAATGTTGAATGTTTAATTATGTGAAGTATAGAGACAGTTTAGGTCAGACACAACCGGTAGCTAGGAAGGCTGTACCCAAAGTTGTTGTGCCTTTCAGCTTTTCCCGGTTAGGGGTCGCCACAGCAGAACTCCAGTCCGCTAATGATTGGCAGTAGATTTTTATGTGCCGAGTTGCCGGCCCTGACGCACAACCTTCAACGAAGGTACGCCCATTCACGCATGTCTCCACACAGAAGACGTTCTAGCTGAGAATCGAACAGGACAACGTCTTACTGTGAGGCGACAACGCACCACCACCGCAGTTCAAGGCTGTACCCAAAGTATTAGATACAATTCAGGAAGATATAGTGAGGAAGGGAAATTAGGCTAGAAGAAAAAAAAATGCAGTAATCGCAGCACCACCACCACAGTTCAAGGCTGTACCCAAAGTATTAGATACAATTCAGGAAGATGTAGTGAGGAAGGGAAATTAGGATAGAAGAAAAAAAATGCAGTAATGAATTACCTAAACCATGAATGATTTTTGAGAAGCTGGAAAATTTTACATTTATAAAGGAAATAACATATAAGATTTGGACATATTCTTTGTCTAGGAAAATGTGGAAAGGGAGGAGTGGAAGATGAAGGAGATGGGGCTAGGAAACTGACATACAGCAACTTCAAAGGGAACATTTCAAATTATACTTATAAAAATGTTATTTCATGGAAAGGGTAGTAGGACCTTAGAATGTATTGCCAAAGTCAGTGGTATGACAGAAATCATAAGTGGGACTCCATGTTGCTTGGGGCAACTAAAACAAAAAAGGATGTTAGAGCAGGGGACTTATCGTAATACTTGAAACCAACCAGATCCACCACTGCTCTTCTTCCATATGCATCCTTATGTTCAGAAATAAAATTAAGGCAGACCAGCAGAGAAGGAAAGGAGAAATCAGATCTTTTGATTTGATTCTGCAGTTTTTCTTCCCAAACACAGTGTGGTCGTACTGTGATAGAGACAGTATTTTTCTGACCATTCTAGAGTACTGGATGCAGTGAAAGAGCTCAAGCCTAGACTGAGTATTCTGTGGAGATTGTCTTCTATCCCTGTTTATTTAAAATTGTTTAACACTAGATTAGGTCTAAGACTATATTTTATACAGTTAATAAAATTAATTTTCAAAGTATCATTTCAGTGCTTTTAGGCAGAAAAAGATTGCCTCTTTATAGATTTCAGCTGTATAAAATTATTAAGAAATTAATTCTGGAGTGCTCTGGTGTTTTTATATTCTTTTTGCGATTACGATGGACACAGGCCATGTAACCATGAAGGTATGTACAATGCCATTTGAAAAGGATAGATGCTAAGGCCTGATTCATTCTAAAATGCAGAGATGGAGGTAAGATTAAGATTAAGGGCATAGAAAATAAAGAAGTCTGGTTAAGCCCCTTGAGATTAAGGGCATAGAAAATAAAGTCACAAGAAAGGGAGGTGGGGCAGCTGAATTCAGTGAACTGTCAGCATAACATTAGTCATATTTGCTATCTTGATTACATGTGTGGGAAAAGGAGCCTGATAGTGCTCTCCCTCTCAAAAGGGGTAGCCAGACATATTCTTTGTACTCTACTGAGTACGTTTTTGTCATAGCATCATATCAACATGGCTTTTTTTCAAGTCATATTATGTCTACAACTGTCTAAATGAATGACTTTAACAGTAGATGTAATATTGCCAATCTAAAAACAATATTTTAATAGTTTTAGGGGGAATCAACTGAAAATGTTACTTACATTTATTAAGAGCTTAGGGCAGCATTTTGAGAGATGTATTAATTTTTTGTGCTGCGGTAGTGTTGTCGCCTCACAGTTAGATGCTGTCCGGTTCGATTCTCAGCTAGAGCGTCTTCTGCGTGGAGACATGCGTGAATGGGCATACCTTCGTTGAAGGTTGTGCATCAGGGCTGGTAACTCAGCATGTAAAAATCAACTACCAATCATTTGCGGACCGGAGTTCCGCTGTGGCGACCCCTAACCGGAAAAAGCCGAAAGACACAAGGTGTCCAGGGGGGTAGCACTAAGAGATTGTGAGTACAAAATGGAATCCAAATGCAACATCCCTGCTCTCTCTTTAAATATATATATATATATATATATATATATATATATATATGGGATCCGTACGGATCACGAATGGCAACATAACTGAAACAGATTCGGCCGGGCATACTTGCGCGAAAGTGCTTTTCACCGAAAGGCACTTTCACGTAAGTATGCCTGTTGCAGAGATCACGCTACAGTGGGGGTAAGGGAAAATTCCCTTTTCCTCACTGTAGTGTGACCTCGGAGTAAGAATATTTAAGTAGGGGGGGTGTGGGGGGCCCCTCCCTGCAAAAACATAAAAGTAATGTTTTTTTTTAAACACAGTTTAACGAAAGCACTTTTTCGGTGAAAGCACTTTCATTAAAGTGTGTTCGGTGATTGTGGATTCGGACTACTGAACTACATTGCGTCTACTTTATTTAAATGAAAACACGTTATGTCGAACACCACTCCATCGACACATATACACTGAACTGCGAAATAATCGAACACATAAAACTGCAAAATTACCGCGAAATTCGAAATGTGGAAGTGTTTTGGTTGGCCCATCTGAGCTACAGATCCTTAAGGTCAGTGTGCGATAGTTACGGACATTAGGGTTATGATTACGGTACAGGTTAAGGTAAGTGCATAGATAGGTAAGGTAAGATGAGTAATGTATTTAACGTTTAGTGTAGGGTTTGAGTTAGGGGTTTGGTTAGTGTAAGTGTGTGGTTTATTTGTTTTGTTCGGGTATAGCTCCGTAGGGTAAGTGTGTGGTAGTTACAGACCTTAGGGTTAGGGAGGGGTTAAGGATAGTGCATCGATAGTGGTGTATGTGGGGGTTTAGTGTAGGGTTAGAAGTAAGGTTTTGGTTGGTGTATGTTTGTGGCTTATTTATTTTGTTTGGGTGGGTGGTATGTTTCTGGCGGTGGGGTTAGCCAAGTATGACAATTCGGTATTTTGAGTTTCACGGTTTTGTGCGTTCGATTATTTTGCGGTTCAGTGTATATGTGCCGATGGGGTGGTGTTCGACGTAACGTGTTTTTGTTTAAATAAAGTAGACCCCTTTCATTCAATAGTACTAGATCTATATATATATATATATATATATATATATATATATATATATATATATATATATATATATATATATATATATATATATATATATATATATATATATATATATATATATATATATATATATACATGTATATATACACACACACACACACACACACACACACACACACACACACACTTTTTACTAACAGTGAAACTTGGTTGAGGAGGACCTTCTCAGTTCAGAAAACCCAGCCTTGGACCAGCTTCTGTTAGGTTTTCTTTGTAGGTCACCCCCAGCTTACAGATCAAAGTTGCCACCTGCACCCTACCTTCTGTGTAAGCAAAGTTTTACACAGTTACTCTAGGGATGTGGTACTTCTGTATGAGGTTCTACCATCAGCTTCGGCTCAGCTTGTCATAATATCACTTTATGTGCAGTCTGTATATATGAAGTAACATCTTGGGAACTCTTACACTTTCACATATGTCAACTTTTCTTCTGTTCCTTTCAGCCTTTCTGCTACAAGCTAATGTAATCTTGTAGTTTAATATACAATGACAGGCAGGCAAGACAATGTGTCATTACTGTGCAAACACTGGAAACAAAGCAAAATAATCCATAAAATGAAGTTATTCTGCATATGGAATGCCAGGTGAAATGATTGAAGTTCATTTTTTCCAGACATCTGTGTTTGTTGATGTGTATTTTAAGAGCTATACCCATGACATTTTAATGATATTATACTTTTTATTGTGTTTATTTATTAACAGATTAGTGAGGACATCCACCAATTCCTGCTTATGTCATAATAAAAAAGTGATAAAAGTTACAGCCTTAGGACAAATTAATGTCTGCCAAGCCTACCAACTCTCAATCACTGCATATTCCCCATATATTGTATACAGCATGACTACCAGTAGCTAACCACAAATATTAATTTATTTTGTACTACTCGGAACAATCTTTACTGCTTTTCAAGTTTCACTTCAATTAATATAGTGTCACATACCTTCTCTATTAACAGTAACATAAGTGTTTATTACAAATACTAACTTGTCTCATTCTGTCTTTGTAAACCATTTAGCGTGATCTGTAAAAGCATACATTGCTTTGGGACCATATACGTAATATAATGCCTTGCTAATGATTTCTGTTCAGTTTTGTATATTGCCCTAATTTTGCCATTATGGCTGGAAAGGATCCCTTGTATCAACCCACTGACTTGACTAAGCATGATGCATAGTTTACTTGTTTGTATTTAGTTTTGGCTGTTATGTTTCCCAATAATAATAGTACTCGTACAAAAGTCTAGGTAGGAAACTGTAACCAAAAGTAAATCTTTTGCAGAAAAAAAAGCATGTGAAACAGTGAACAGTGAAGATAATGTTAAACCACTGATATTCAGTGGCCTTATCAAAAAAAGAATGCTATTAGCAACAGTTTGTTTGGTGCTAATATGCAGCAGTTGTTTTAACAAGCTGCTTAATGGGGGTGCCATACTAGTTACCCACCAGTACTAGAAGCAGCAGCAGAACCTTCAGCAGTTGGATTGGAGAGCTATATGTCATACCTTTAAACTAAGACAGAAGGATGGGTTGTCATGGGAGTATTTACTAAGGTATTAGACAGACAGAGAATATGGGCACAGCACACAAGAGGAACAAAAAAGGGTAACTATGGATGGCTGAGTAGTACTAATAACCAACGAAAAGAGTTTGGAAGGAACATTGGAAGCTGTAGGCAGTAATGCAGGAGGGGAGTTGGACATTTCCAGTGTCACAGAAACATGAGCAGTCCTACAAGCAATGGCAGGAGGCAGAGGTGCAAGGGTATAGGTTGTTTAGGAATGAAAAACATGATGGATAGATGTGGATCAAGTAAGATATTAGCATGAGAAACTAGGGTAAATGCCATGGTGCTTATGAGCAGAAAGGAAGGGGAGGAATGCTGGTGGACTGATGCAGGTTACTGGACCCAGACACATCCAAGAAGAGGATGAGAGACTGTTGGAAAACAGTAAAGAAATGGAAATGAAGAAGCTTCTACTCATAAGGCATCTAAATCTGTCAGAACCAAATGGTAAAATCTGAACCTCTAATGTAGACAGGGAGTGGGAGTTGTAATTCAGGTCTTGGATTATGACAGGTTTACTGTAGAGACCATAAAATATGAATAGGGGTCTGGAGGCTGTGTGTGATTTTAGGGCAAACATATGGCATAAAGATGGTGGACAGGTGGGGCTGGGTTGGAGGAGACAGTGTTCAAAGCAGATGTAGATCAAGAAGGGAAAACAGGCTTAACTGTCAGCCTTACAGGTACAGATGAAAAGGAACATATGGAACAAGGAAAACAATGGAGGCATTGAATAAACACTCCAATTCAGTAGTCACAAAAGAAAGGGAAGTGTGTTACCCTTGCAGAGAGGGAGAACAGGAAAATCTAGAGAACTACAGTCCTAAAGGCCTAAAAGCAATGGCAGGAAAAGGCATTGAGGGAATCCTGAGGAAACTGCTGGCTGCTTTCCTAGAGGAAAGCAATATCCAAAACAACAACTAGGAAATTTTCCAGCCCAGAAGGAGTTGTCAGTTGGACCTGATCAAGATTTGTAAACTCAAAACAAGTAGCGTACGGTTAACAGAAAACCAGATAATGGAGTACCATCAGATGTGGTCTACATGGAGTTCACCAAGGCTCTGTCCCAATAATGCAGAGATAGTTACTAGGAAAACTGTAGGACTGTGGGCAGGATCAAAACTGAGGAAATTGGCTGTTGCATGTTATGAGAAGAACTGTGTCTGAATTAAGGGAAATGCATAGGAATATACTGCAGAGGTAGCCCTAGAACCAGTGGTCACCTCTGTATTCATTTCAAACATATCTGAGAAAAGAGAGAGAACAGGATCAAGCTCTTCCGTGTTGACACAAATGTTGATGCACAAGAAGTGGTGGGTGGCAGAGGAAAAGTCTAAGTAAGTCCTAAGAAAAGATGAACAAGTGGGACAAAAAGTGGCAGTTGAAGTTCACTGCAGACAAATGCCAGGTCCTGCACATGGGCCACTATGGCTTTAGTGTGAAGTGTCAGGTCAGAGAAGTGATGGAATCACAGCAAGAAATGGTCTGCAGTGGGGAGTGTACCTGGTCTGGGCCACTTAGCTCAAAGGGCACTACAGCAAAAAATGGTCTGCAGTGAGGAGTGCATCTGGTCAGGGCCACTTAGCTCACAGTAAGAATGCCATGGCAGGAGCTAAGAGAATATGGGGGTGTATCCTCAAAGAACAGACTTCAACAGCAAAGCAGTAATGCTTCTGCCTTACAAGGCAACAGTGAAGCCAGTGCTAGGAAAGAGACATCAGGTAAACCACTAGAATGGTGCAAGAATAGAGAAGAAATGATATGATCAGAGATTACAGGAGCTAGAGGTCTTCTCACCAGATACCAGAAGAGACAGGGAGCAGGTTATGGGTATGCAAAATTGCTTTGAAGATGTGTGAAGGACCACCCTGAACATGTTGGAAGAGTGCATAGAGAAAGCAGATTGTAGGGACCAATGACACATCTGATCTCCAGAAGTGTTTCTTTACATAGAGAGTTGTGGATCTATGAAACTCTCTGGAAAGACTAGAGGAGAGGAAATCCATGGAGGCAATTCTACAGTGCATGGGAGAGTTGGAGATAGGGTCAGAGCAAGGTGGAATAGAGAGCAGGTAGAATTTTATGCTAAATGCAATATAAAGGACAAACTAGTTTAGTTAATTGTCTTCTTTTGCTGTTATATGAATGTTATATGATGCACAGTATCTGTTGTTCTATATACAGCCTTTGGCCTTATCCTTTTAGATGAGTAACAAAAAAGTATGTGCATTACTATGTAAGTGGTCCTGTTTCCCTGTTCCTCTAGGTACATTGCTGTCCCTGGCTTCCAGTCATCCACAATGATACACCACCTACCTACACACACACACACACACACACACACACACACACACACACACACACACACACACACACACACACACACACACACACACAAAACATTGATTTAGTTGATTGCTTTCCTGTATGTTCCATTTGGAAAGGTCGACTGAGCGACTGTCATGTGAGATTACTCTAATAGTGATGTATGGGAATATGTCTTTTCCTTAATTTTGTGCAATCTCAAAGTTGGCATATTTAAGTAGCAGGGAGTGCAGGTTGGAGGGGGATTGTCCCCCCAGTGAAAGACAATGTTTTGCACTTTGTGTGCTTGAAGTTATGCATGCTTCCTTGTCGATATTGTGGATTTTGATGTTTTTGTGAATGATGATCTTTCTTGCAATATTCTGCAGCACTGATCATTTTTCATTTAACATATATATATATATATATATATACATACACACACGCATATATATATATATATATATACATATATATATATATATATTTCATAAAAATACAAAAAAAAACATTTAATCGAAATTCCGAATATCGAGACCACAAAGTCTATCTTTCACTTTACTGAAAATTCACAAGAGCGAATACCGGAATATCAAAAGTGGAAGAGCTAATGGTAAGATCCTATTAGTATACGTTTTGTTATAGTTAAATGATATGCGCTGTCCCTTTAAGGTGTTGTGGGCATAACAGAAATATGGCAGAGCTAATGTAGGAAGATGCTGGTGCTGGTAAAGAGTTTAACTGAAATATAAGGTTTAAAAGAGGAAAAAAACTACTAATAAGTGAAAGCTTTCAGGTCCAGAAAATAACCCTTTTTCAGATCTAAGTCTCATAATGATGACTTCAGTTTTTAAAGGGCAAATAGCCAATTAAAAGCATCTCCTAAGCCGATACCCCCAGGGGCCAGCTTCAATGAATAATTAAAATCCAAGCCTAAAAACCTATAGACAGCACACAAGTCAATCAATGGGGTCTATATTAGAACATCGATGTTTCAGAACTTTGAATGTTCTAATATCGACACTTACTAACCGAAAACTGATAAGACCGAATATTGAAAACAGCAAATTTTTTACTAGGGAAAAAATTTGCTGATCCAAAACACATACACACAACACAAACACACCAAACAAACAGCAATCCACACACATACACCTAAAATTTGACATCTAAACCTACACTAAACTGTATATACACCACTATCTACCCACTTACCTTAACCCAAACCCTAATCCTAAGGTCCTCCACTATCGCACACACACCTCACCCTAACCATAACTCACCTATCCCATCCTAAACCTCACGTCCACACATTCGCACACTTACCTGACCCGCGCCCTAACCCTAACTCACCTATCCCACCCTAACCCTCATGTCCACACAATCGGACACTTACCTGAACCCGACCGTAACTTTCCACCGCAGAGCTGAAAATAGTGAAGCGACAGGAGCGGACAACTGAATTCTATCCGTAGGAAAGAATTTGGTTATCTAAATTTTCACTATTTTCAGCTTTCCGTTAGTAGGTGTCGATATTAGAACATTCGAAGTTCTGAAACTTCGATGTTCTAATATAGACCCAATCAATGTTATCTTCTAAGTCGACGCCCCTTAAGGGCCCGTTTAAATGGATAACTGGCGTTCAGTCCAGGAGATATTTATGCTTGCATCATTCCAATCCATCGCATTTCAGTTAATTCAGTTCTGTTATTCAGATCTCCACCTCTAAGATCATTTAAAACAACTTGTAAAACTCTTAAAACAAAACTTGTGACCAGTATTCTCCTTTACATGTTTTGCTAATGGATTCTTCAGGTCACCTAAATGAATGCCACTTATATGTTTCGACATCCTTTCTTTAAATTGTCTGGTTGTCTTATCTACATAAAATTTGTCACATAGATCACAAGTAGCTAAATATACAACGTTCCTTGCTGTAGTCTGCATAAATTTTGGGGAATAACATGTTCCAGAGGCTGGATGTATAAACTCTTGAACTTTAGCAATATATCTGCAATTACTGTAATGTCTACAAGCATATGTACTGATTCTATTGGATATCACCCCTTTTTAGCATCATTGACTTATGGCACAAAATTTGCTTCAAGTTCCAACTGTTCTTATAAGTAAACTGTGGCTTGTTTCCAACTATTTTCTTCACCTCTTCATCCACTAACAAAATGTTCCAGTTCTTCCTAATGATTTCACAAATATATCTCATGTCCCCTGTGTAAGTCAAAGTAAATCTCTGGTGCCAATTTTCCTTCCTTTGTTTCACAGTCTCAGCTTCTGGTTGTAACCCATCATCTCTGTATAAATATGGTTTTCCCTGCTGTCTATGATTAATTTGCACAAATTGCTTAGCTTATTCTGCTTCTTTCCTCTGATATCCCCTTTTGTTAAAGCAGTCTGCCGTCTCTCCACTTGCTCTTGTGAAGTCTTCCCCCTTAGGATAAAATCTTGAGCATCTCAGGAACTGACCTTTTGGAATGTTCTTGTAGATATAATCTGGATGCATACTACTTCTTGTGAGGTAATTGTTCTTCCAACAATCCTTTTTATATATTTGTGTATTAATAACTCCATCTTCATCCATTACTAGCTCTACATCCAGGAAATCCATTTTCTGATCTGAGTATTTTATAGTGAAACTCAAAGTTGGTTGTACTTTCCATATTTTCATGAAAGGATTGTAGCTGTAGAACTGTACCTCCCCAAACAATGAATAAGTCATATACAAAATGCTTATAAAATTTCACATATTCAGAAAATGTATTATTATGAAAAATGTGTCTTTCTTCCCACTCTGCCATAACTACATTTGCATAACTATTGGCACATGGGGTGCCCATGGCCACCCCCACTGTTGCCAATAGATGTCTCCTTAAAACATGAAGACATTAAGCTCAAGAACTATTTTCAATAGTGTGCAAATAAGTTCAATTTTGTTCTTTGTGTAGTCTGTTTCCTTGGTCAAGAAATTTTTTTTAACTGAAATGCCTAAATGATTAGGAATAACAGTAAACAGACTCTGCACATCATAACCTTGATATATTTATTATTAGTCCTTTCTTGTCTCAAATATTGGCTCAAGGTGGTTAGAAAATGCTTAGTATCTTTGAGCACAGCTGATGCTTTTTGTAGAAGCCTCTTTAGTTAATCAATGTAAATGGAGGCTGGTTCTGTGGCCCATTCTGCTCCAGCCAGTATTGGTCGCATCAGAGGAACTGTTGGATGTTATGTACTTTAGGAAGTCCATTGAAAATTGGTATAACCGGAGGTTCCACATTCAGAAATTCAAGTAATTCTGTTGTAATTAAATTATTGCTATGCAGACTCATAAGTATGCTGTTAATAGAGGTTTTTATCTTGGTCAATTCACTTCTAGTAATGTACTTGTATGTTTTATCATCCCTTAATAGCGCTTGTATCTTATTCAAAGTTTTGTCCAATAGGACTATGGCCCCTCCTTTAACTGCTGGTTTTATAATGAAGTCAGGTGCTTTACATTATTCATGTAGGGCCTTCCTTTCTTCCTTTGTTATATTATGAAAACAGTGTCGTTGTTGTCTTAGTCTATCATTTATTTCTTGTTCACAGACTTTGATGAAAGTCTCTACTCTATGATTGAACTGTAGAATAAATACACCTGGTTTCTTATAAATATTAACTTGCTGTTCATTATTAACTCCAAATAACTGCTTGAGCATTAATTCTCTATTGATTTAATAACGATGTATAATACATCAAAGTGTGTATTTAAAATATTTTTGTTAAGATGTGTGGCTATATAATTGTTTTTTAAACATAACATATTATCTAAAGATGTCAACATTGTCATCGGGATTCACATCATTTCCTGTATATGTCTTTAAAACCAGGATGTTGGGAGGCATCCTGGTTTTCTGAGGAAGTTCACGTTGACAAATAAAGTGAAAGAAAGCGCTTAAATCCACTTGGCTTTGCAGCATCTTTCTCATTCTAACAGTCGCTTGTTTTTAGTGTTTTCAGTGGTTTCAGAGTTCGGTTCGGGTGTTCCGACTTTGTGTTTCATTTCAGTGTTTTGGCACAGTGACTAGTTGGAACTTTTAGAAGGATGGCTACGGAAGTCGACTCCCAGGATCCTCTGTTAGAGGTGTCTGTACACTCAACGCCAGGTACAGGTAAAGGCGTCACGGATCGAGCCACTCGGGCTGAAGAGCTAGAGGAGGGCAAGATGTCTGAGCGAGATTTAGTTCGAACTATCACGGAGATAGTTTTGGGCCATTTAAAGAATAAATCTTCAACCGATACCAGGGATCCAATTGGAACTACAAATGTTGGCAGAACCTTGGGTTCGAGTTCAGCGGTTATCGAAACTGGCGATTCCACCGGCCAAATTGTTCGGTCTAATCAGACTGAATCGGAAATATGCATGGATGATACGGAGCAAGCTGGCGACGTTTTGGGGTTGGTTACTAATGAACAAGCTAACCCGTTCACAGACATAAGGTGTCCAACTTCTTTGTTCACTTCCACATCAGTAAGTACTTTCAATAATAATACAATACAGAGTTGTAAAAAGTCTATTTTTGAACTTGAAAGACTGGTTTCAAGACACACTATTTTACGTCTTGAGATTCAATATTTAGGTGAATGCATTTCACGTGGGGTGGTACCGAAAGGTCTCAGGACTGCTAAATTTCCAAATTGTGTCAGTCCTGGAGATGACCTTTGTCTAGCAATAACCAAACTTTACAACGAAGCTGGCATTTCAATGATGCGTATACTTGTATCACACTATGAAAAAGAAACTAAGGACATAATGGATAAGATCAGGACTGTAGACTGTGAAATTAAAAATCACAGTAATTTTCCACAACTGACATCCTTGTACAATGGTATCAAGGCTAAGACCAACAGGCTTCGAGCTACCATTATAACAAGGAAACAAAACAAATTACGAAGGGATTTATTGGCTTATGAAGTGAAGGAGGCCTACATTTGTTCTTACAATGACGACAAGGGAATTGACAATAATCCTAATATAGAGACAGCAACTGTTAATAGTTCAGTAACCAAAGATTCAGTGACAAACAATAATCAAGGTGTATCCACAAGTATTATGAATACAGACATTCCATCTGAAATTGGGAAAAATAAAACTAAAAATAAAAATGCAAACACTGAAAGACTGGTTACAAACAACAACGAGGTCCAAGTTAACAACGAAGTGTTTGCTTCGACCAGTTTTGCTGAGGTGGTAAACTCCACAAATAATAACAGTAGGGGTGTCCCTTTTCACCAACTAAGGACACAACCAAAGAGGACTACGAAGTGGTTCAACACCACCCAGTACCAAGCAAAAGCAAAAGGGAAAAACAAAAAGAAGTGGTGAATGTACCACCTCAGGTTAATGATTTCTGTATAAATGTGGTTAACTTGAGTGATCACACTTTGACTGAAGCTCATATAAATGTTTTAAAGAAAGGCTGTAATTTCATCCCAGCTAATAAGATCAAGATAGGAAGTCTGTTGGTGGACTTCAGACTATACATGCGTAAACTAAATTTAAAGTATATTCTACATGATGTGGCTGTCAATAATTTAGAAAATGACAACAAGTTAAGGAGACCTAGTACCTTCAATCCTGCCTTGGTAAACACGTTACAGGTTTTTCAAAAAACTTGTGAAAGGGAGTTCAGAAAAATGGGCAACAATGATACTGTAGACAACCTAAGTCATTCAGAACGTGAAGCTCTGTATAGTTTATCTTCAGCCTCTGACATCAGAGTTATGAGAGCAGACAAGGGGGGTAAATTAGTGGTGATGAATAGCATAGATTATGTGGAGCATATCATGACTTTGTTGAATGATAGAATAAATTATCAGAGTGTAAACATAGATGTTGTTCTGAATAGTTACAGAAAAATAGACACCCATCTGTTCGATATGTTGTGTCAAGAAGAACTTGACAATTTAGACTATGATTTCTTGTCGGTGGAACATCCAAAACTAGGTAATTTCTTTGGAATTCCCAAATTACATACTGACAAAGATAAATTAAGTTTTAGACCAATAGTGTCAGCAAAACATTCGAAAACAGAAAGAATTTCAGTGTGGTTAGACAACATTCTAAATAAGGTTGCACAGAAAGCTGAGTTTTATATCAGGGACTCTTGGCACCTATTGGAGAGTCTTGGACGATCTAACTTAGACTGGAATGTGTTAAATTTCGCTAGTTTGGATGTGAAAAGCTTGTACACTTGTATAGACCAGGAGTTAGGACTAGACCATTTGAGAAATTATTTGACACTAAATACTGAATTGAGTAGTTCTAAGATCAACACGATTTGTGCACTCATGGAAATAGTGTTAGATAATAATTTTTTCGAATTTGACAAAAATATATACAAACAAATTTCCGGTGTAGCGATGGGGGCCAGGGTCGCTCCGGCATTTGCCAACATCGTTATGGCGGATTGGGAACAAGAACATCTAAAGAAACACCCCCATTTCAATAAAGCTAAATTTTATGGTAGATACATCGATGATTTGGTTTTTGTATGGGATGGAGAGAAAGTAGAATTTGACAGCATGGTAGAAGAATTGAATAAAACTACCAGTTTTTTGGTGTTCAAGCAAAGTGGATACGGTAAGCAGATTAATTATTTGGATATCTGCTTATACATAAATTCTACAAAGAAAGAACTGGAGAGTAAGGTATATAGGAAGCCGTGCTTCACCAATCAATATCTACACAGGGATAGTCTGCATCCCATTCACATGAAAAGAAATGTGATCAAGGGGCAGATGATAAGGCTTAGTCGTTTAACATCTGACGATATTATATTCAATGAAGAAATTCTACAGTTAAGGAATCTCTTCATTGACAGAGGATACAAGAAAAATATGTTAAAAAAGTTAGAGAATGAAGTAAGAATGCTTCGCCAAGGGGTAGCTGAACCAATTTTGACAACAAATAGGAATGGTAACACTGATGAAGTATTAATAGGGGTCAATAGAAAGTTTCACAACACGATGGATAACTTTCAGAGTGCATTTCCCCTTCCAATCTCTAATGAATTGTGGGATATAAGAAAAATCATAGAAAAGAATTGGTGTATAATAATAGGAAATAGAGAATTAATGTCATGTATAGGTTTAAAACCAAGTTTCACATTCAAAAATGTAACAAACATAAAAAGTATTTTAGAAATGGAACACGACACTAATACAGAATCTATCAGGGCGATTGGTAGAAAAAAGGGAACATTCGCATGTCAAAACTGTAGACAGTGTCGACACATAAGTAACACTTCTTTTGTGACATTTAAACACATTAACAAAACTTTCTGGGCAAACAAGTATCACAATTGTAATAGTGAGTACGTAGTCTATTTGGCTACGTGTTCAACTTGTGAAAATTACTATGTAGGGAAGACCAAAAGGATGTTAAAACGCAGGATTTATGAGCATACTCTAGCCATAAGAAATAAAGACAAGAACAATTCACTAGCTAGACACTCATCAGAATGTCCAGACTTCAAAAAATTTGAGTTCTTCGTCTTAGACTATGTAGAGAAAAGTCTACTTAAGGGGGATTTGAACAACAGGTTAGAGCAAAAAGAGTCTTTGTGGCAGTTGTGTCTAGGAGCAGATGAACCACCAGGTCTTAATGACTCCATTAACATCAAGTGTTTTCTGTCACACAAATAGATTCATTCCATAATCAATTCCATCAGTTTAACATCAAGATGGAAATGCACGGTCACAAAAGATCAGTTTGTGATCATGGTTTTACATGTTCAAAAGGTTTTTCTTAAACTTTGTTCTTTTAAACTTGGTTTGTTATGGGTTTAGATGTAATCTGAACATTCAATCAGGACACACATACACACTCACACTTGGGACGTCAAAGGAGAGTATCTACAAGTTATAGACGATCCCTGTTAGGATAAACATATGGGTATGGGTACATGTGTATACACATACATGGGAGCGTGTATGTGTGTGTACACACGCACATATGCACATGTACATATACACATGTGTATATGGGTACATGTACCGAAGTGTTCACATAAAGATTTAGGTATGAGTATATCTACACATCAAGGACATCATTGTCAAAAAACACTATACATTTTTATAGGTTTCATTTAAGGAATCAGATTTAATGATTTGGAGTAGTAGATATCTCCGTATTACTTAGACACACCTCAAGCCTGCGTCTGTTAAATTCTGTTGGTTTTTCTCTATTCACAACTATGATCACATGAAAGTCAATTCTCATTGAGTGTAATAAACACAAACATCAATGCGTTTTGGTGATATTTTAATATCTTAAAAGCGTAACTGTGATCGTGTTTAACAAGTTCCAACAGTGTTAGCAATAGATGTCATAAGTGAATTATCAACTCACCACGAGAGGTATCATGTGATTTCTGTTTCGTATTTGGATATTGTTGTAGGAATGGTTATATGATTACAATTCTTATGGTTTAGATGGTGGCAACAATAATTTTTTCATCGTATGTAATAGCTAATTATGGTTCCATACACTAGAAATAACAACAAGGTTAGTTTTTACTTTCAATCGGTCTATATGTAAATCATAGATATGAGTCAGTCAGGGTAAATTTTAAAAGTTTGAATATTAGGTCACTGAGTTTCAGTTTCCATTTTAGGTGTTATTGATTTAATAACGATGTATAATACATCAAAGTGTGTATTTAAAATATTTTTGTTAAGATGTGTGGCTATACAATTGTTTTTTAAACATAACATATTATCTAAAGATGTCAACATTGTCATCGGGATTTACATCATTTCCTGTATATGTCTTTAAAACCAGGATGTTGGGAGGCATCCTGGTTTTCTGAGGAAGTTCACGTTGACAAATAAAGTGAAAGAAAGCGCTTAAATCCACTTGGCTTTGCAGCATCTTTCTCATTCTAACAGTCGCTTGTTTTTAGTGTTTTCAAGGATTGTAGCTGTAGAACTGTACCTCCCCAAACAATGAATAAGTCATATACAAAATGCCTATAAAATTTCACATATTCAGAAAATGTATTATTATGAAAAATGTGTCTTTCTTCCCACTCTGCCATAACTACATTTGCATAACTATTGGCACATGGGGTGCCCATGGCCACCCCCACTGTTGCCAATAGATGTCTCCTTAAAACACGAAGACATTAAGCTCAAGAACTATTTTCAATAGTGTGCAAATAAGTTCAATTTTGTTCTTTGTGTAGTCTGTTTCCTTGGTCAAGAAATTTTTTTTAACTGAAATGCCTAAATGATTAGGAATAACAGTAAACAGACTCTGCACATCATTACCTTGATATATTTATTATTAGTCCTTTCTTGTCTCAAATATTGGCTCAAGGTGGTTAGAAAATGCTTAGTATCTTTGAGCACAGCTGATGCTTTTTGTAGAAGCCTCTTTAGTTAATCAATGTAAATGGAGGCTGGTTCTGTGGCCCATTCTGCTCCAGCCAGTATTGGTCGCATCAGAGGAACTGTTGGATGTTATGTACTTTAGGAAGTCCATTGAAAATTGGTATAACCAGAGGTTCCACATTCAGAAATTCAAGTAATTCTGTTGTAATTAAATTATTGCTATGCAGACTCATAAGTATGCTGTTAATAGAGGTTTTTATCTTGGTCAATTCACTTCTAGTAATGTACTTGTATGTTTTATCATCCCTTAATAGCGCTTGTATCTTATTCAAAGTTTTGTCCAATAGGACTATGGCCCCTCCTTTAACTGCTGGTTTTATAATGAAGTCAGGTGCTTTACATTATTCATGTAGGGCCTTCCTTTCTTCCTTTGTTATATTATGAAAACAGTGTCGTCGTTGTCTTAGTCTATCATTTATTTCTTGTTCACAGACTTTGATGAAAGTCTCTACTCTATGATTGAACTGTAGAATAAATACACCTGGTTTCTTATAAATATTAACTTGCTGTTCATTATTAACTCCAAATAACTGCTTGAGCATTAATTCTCTGCCAAAGATTCTCAGTTCCATAGCTACATCATTCATAATCGATCCAGTAGCTGGTGTATATTTCAAACCCTGATTTAAGAGAGATGCATGTGTCGCATTTACAGGAAATGTGGATAAATTCATAACTAGCATATTCTCATCTATTTTGCCATTTACTTTTCTAGTCACGATTTTCTCCCTCCTTTTCCTGCCTCTGCTCTGTGAATGAGGCCCCCGCTTGTTCCGTTGTTCTCTTACTTGTAAAGGAAAAGCTGGAAAAGCAGTCGGCAATGGAAAATTTGTTTTTGGCCTTGCACCCAAATTGTTTGTATTAGTTGTATTGGGTTAATTCACATTATTTACTATTGCTGGTGTGTTGTTAGTGTATTTGCACATTATTCAGTGTTTCTGTTGTTTCTCGCCTGCCGTATCTATATTAGCAGCAGCTGTTTCTAATTCATCTTGCTCTCCTGTTCTTTTTATATAACTACTAGAATGAGGCCAAGCAAACACATGTCCTTTGGAAAAATCTTCATAGGTTCATAGGTTTATACTAGGCTATCTGCCCTAAGGCATTTATAAGCCTAGCCCAAATTTTCACCCCTTATATGAAAAAATACTGTGCCCATTAGTTTGTTGTGCCTCTGTCCAGCAGTGACACAGATATGATTTCTCCCATCCACAGGTCTAGATTTCTCTTGAACAGAGCCAGCGAGGTGCTCTGCCTCACATGGACCGGGATTTTATTCCACAGCATAGGGAGTCTCTGAGTGATAAATCTATCCCTCCAGCACGTCCTATTTATATCCGTGCTAAGGTTTTGGTGGATTTGGATTTTTTGAGGTGGAGCATGTCCATTAATTCCGATTATGATAATCTGTCTTTAGTTTTTTGATCTTACTCTGCTCAAGCTTGTTGTCAAATAATGATATTTTAAAATACAAATCAACTAGCTTGTCACGACAAGAGTTGGACTCAAAACCACATTCAAGTTCTTGCATAAAATTTTCAACAGTCACCAGCAATTCACTGTCTTTAGGTGTAAAAAACTCAACCAATAATCTTATACAATTAAAGCTTACCCTCCAGATTGAGGGACTGCCATTTTACTAGCAAGTCCGGAAACACTCGGCCATAGGAGAGCATCAATAAAACCCTTTGTCCTCTCGGTATGATTTTGTGATGTAGACATGCATCCATATGGAGGCGCTGCCACTGAAGTCTCTTCAGTTTGCAAGAGCAGGTCTCCCACTTGGCCACAGTGGTGAATTTTGCCATATCTTCTGTTTAGTGCGATCTTGGAGTTGGTATATTTAAGTATGGGGGTGAGGGGGAGTGGAGGACAAAGCTCCCCACTTTGGTGAGTTTACTTTTGTTTCATTTAGGTGTATTCCCATGGGGCCAAGTGGTTCCTTTCACAGGGAAAGGAATTTGGCAGTCCATGCATTCAGTGTGATGCAGCTTCAGAGAAATGGGAGTGGGTAAGTAACTTTCGTTTAAATATAATTTCATTTAAAGAAAGTAGACCCATGTACATAACAGTCATAATCTATATATATTATATATATAGAAAGAGAGAGAGGGATGTACACACACACATGTATACATACACACACACACACACACACACATATATATATATATATATATATATATATATATATATAGTATATATTATACACACACACACACACACACACACACACACACACATGTATAGGTGCAGTTAAAAATGGTGAAAATCAGAAATGCAATGTCAAAATGTTGACAGCTCAGAATGTAGACAAAGGTAAGTGGTTGGTGTAAGGTGTGGGAATTTGTGTGAGTATTGGCTGGTTAGGGTTAGGATGAGAGGATTGTTTTCTTGTGTGTGTTTGATGATGCATGTTTTGGTGTCTGAACCTTTCTTGCACTGTGGTAGTGCTATAGAATGTGTTTTTGCAGGGTTAGGATTAGGGTTAGCTTGCATTAGTAATATGGTGCAGGGAGGGTAAAGCACATTTTACCAAACCACAAAAAATCTGAACCCATTGGATAAGAAATGCAAGAGTTAAAGTTGTAT
Organism: Protopterus annectens; assembly: GCF_019279795.1. Classification (NCBI taxonomy): domain Eukaryota; kingdom Metazoa; phylum Chordata; order Ceratodontiformes; family Protopteridae; genus Protopterus; species Protopterus annectens. The sequence goes on along the minus strand of NC_056747.1, from coordinate 388,023,101 downwards.
GGGAGTGTGCTTTTACAACTAAATATTGTAATCCTGAAATCGCCACACCTTGGAATAAGTGATATATCGTTATAACTAACAGACAATAATTATTTCAATGGAAAAATTATAAAATGCCTAGATACAATCCCATAACTGGACATTATAAAAATGTTCATACTATTTGTAATCTTTGATGTCCTATCTGTATATTGCATCTGACGTCCTCAGTAGTTTTTTAATTTAATGTGACATAGGTTCATAGGTAGGTACTAGGCTATTGGCTCTAGGGCCTATCTAAGCCTAGCCAAAAAGGTACCCTGGCTTTCGCCACCCAAGAAAATTATTTTCCTGTGCCCCTGTTGAGCAGAGCCACAGAAGTGATCCTAGGAATGAATTTCCTATCTCTCAGCCAATCAAGATTTTTCTTGAAGAGTGCTAATGAGGAGCTTTGTTTGATTAGATAGGTAGTTTGTTCCAGAGTATGGGAAGTCTCTGGGACAGGAATCTATCCCTCCAGCATGTTCTGTTTATTGTGGTGACAAGGTTTATGTCCCTTAGAGCATGTAGCTCAGAGGGATTGGGATTTCTTTAAGTGGAGCATGTCCAACAGCTCTGGGTTTGACATAGCTTTGTATGTTAGGCAGAGATCGCCTCTGAGTAGGCAATATGCGACAGAATAAAGCTGGAGATTTTTGAGATGGTCTGTGTAGGGCATCTGTTTGAGGCCAGTAATCCTCTTTGTGAAGTATTTCTGTGGCCTTTCCAGTTGTTGTAGATGTCTTGTGAGGTACATACCAAAAGGGGCACTGTATTCTATAATGGCTGTAATGAGTGACGAGTAGAGGGTAACAATGACCTCTTTTTTCCTGGATGAGAAACCTTTTGTTATGAGGTGTGCCATGAAGAAGGATTTCCTGACTACTGTGGCAATGCAATTATCAAAGGAGAGACTACTGTCCACCTGTGTCCCAAGGTCTCTTATCACACTTTCAGTGTTAAGTAGACTACCGGCTATGTTGGTAGTTCATGGGTACAAAGTTTTTACCAAAAAGGATGACAATGCACTTTTTGGCATTGAGCCTGAGGCCATGGCTTTGACACCAGGCATCTGTCTCAGTGAGGCCCTTTTGTAGGATGTCCACATCGTTAGGAGTTTTGATTATGGCTCCTAGCTTGCAGTCATCTGCGAACTTCGTTAGCCAAAGAACATCTGTGTTAGCCTGTACTTCTGAGAATCAGATACCAAACAGGAGAGGACCCAGGACTGAACCCTGTGGTACTCCATTTGTCACTGGTCTGAAGTCTGATTTGGAGTCTGCTACTTTCACAGTGTGGGTTCTGTCAGTGAGCCAGTTGGCAACCCATCTTGTGACATAGGGATTTATACCTAGTTTAGTGAGTTTATCTATAATTCCAGAGTGGGGGATGGTGTCGAATGCCTTGGCGAGATCTAGATGGGCTGTGTGAACTACCTTACCCTCATCTACGGCTTTGGTGACTACTTCAAAGAAATCTATCAGGTTTAGGAGACATGATCTGCCTTTTACAAACCCGAACTTGGTGGGGTCCAGAGTTTGGAGATTATCAATGTCATTGTTTATAAGTTCCATGATGATACGTTCCATAGTCCTGCAGACCAGACTTGTCAGGCTAATGGGGCGGTAGTTCCCAGGGTCCGTAGTGGCTCCCCCTTTGTGGAGTCAGATAACCGTCACTGTGCAACATTCAGTGGGCACAAAGCCTGAGGTAAGGCTATGATTGAACATGGTACTTAGGTGGGGTGCCAGTTCATTCTGTAGTTCATGTAGAACGCAGCCTGGGATGTTGTCAAGTCCCATGGATGTTGTATTCTTGGTTTTGGAGAGTGTGGTTTTTACCTGTGCAGCCGAGATTACAGGAACTTTGCATTCTTCCTGTATAGAGATGGGCCTTTTAGGGGGTGAGAGGGGGGTAAAGTTAGTACTGAACCTATCTGCCACAATGTTGGCAATATCAGTTGGTTCTGTATATTTAGTGCCATTGTGCTGTAACTCAGAGCAGATCTGAGTCTTGCTGTTGAGATTCTTGACATAGCTATAGAATGCTTTGTGGTTGTCTTTAGAAACAGTGGTGAGTTTGTTTTCATAACTAGCTTTGGAAGATTTTATGAGGGATCTCAGCTTTTTATTGAGGTTGTTCCTCCAATCATGGGATTTTACTCTTTTTTGCAATACTTTCTTTCTTCTGTTGTAGAGTTTGTTTATGGCAGGGGACCACCAGATTGGCTTCCTTTTTTTGGAGGATAGCATCTTGGTTCTGTTAGGGATTGCACGATCCATGCACTCATGTAAGTGCTTATAAAGTGCATTTGTGTAGGATTCAGCAGTTGTGCCTCTATCGTCCATCTGCATGGGTGTCATGAAGTTTGCCACTTATCTCTTAAGAAGCATGAAATTGGCTTTGGAGAAATATTTTACGGTGGTTTCCCTAATGGGGGGTGGGGGCAGGGGGCGGGATGTGGATGTCTAGGGTGATTAGCTTGTGGTCGGATCTGCCCATGTTGGTAATGACCAGGTTTAGGGTATTACTGCCCCTGGTGGGGGTGTGGATACATTGATCCAAGGCATTGAAAGTTATGAATTCCAGAAAACGTTGAGCAAAAGAGTTGGTACATGAGTAGTTTTCCCAGTTAATGGTGGGGTAGTTGAAATCGCCCATTATTAGGGTGTTAGGTTGTACCCTAATATTTTCCACCTCATCAAGAAATGAGGAGTGGGAATCCTGGGGCATGGTGGGGGATCTGTAGCAAGCTACAGTTTGGATTGCGGTCTTGCCCAGAGTTATTTGCACTTGGATAATCTCGGATGCATTAGGCTGAGCAACTAGCCTGGAGGTGTGGATATCCTTAATGAATATAGACACGCCTTCACCTTTAGTGTTTCGGTCCAGGTTAGTTGGCCGAAAGGTGTGGTATGAATTATAGCTTGGTAATGCAGGGATGCTCTCTAGAGCCTTGAACCAGGTCTCTGTCACTGCACAGATGTCGATGTTCTCCATTTTAAGGAGTGCCTCAAGTGATTGCATTTTGAGGTTTAGACATATCTCAATAAAAGCTAATAAATTTGAAGTGTAGAAATATATTTTCTATTTGGTGTATTTTTTGCGTCTCCTCAATATGTTGTATTGTACATTCATAACATTTCTGTGTTGCATAAATGTCTTCTCCACTCTGTATATATTATCAGTGTAATGTACTTTAACTGTTCATTGTAGGTTTGCTTGGCAGGTCTTCACTGAAAGGGGCTGTTTGTGCTCAGTTGGACTTTTCCCAGTTATCAAAAGGAAACAAGTCTATAAGTAATGGAAATAATAAATTAAATAAATACAAAAAATATTTTTAGTTTGAAGGAGGGTTCACATAGAATGTGCAATACAGTGTGTTTGTGTTTATTTGGCATAGGGATATGTGTTTTTCATGCATCATTATACCACTGTCTTATGGGTAATTGTCTCATGAGATGCAGTACTGTTACAGCACAGTTGCATGTGGAAAGCCCGTTTTATGGTTGCATACAAACATAAAAAGTCACTGATGATAGATTTGTATTCCTCTATCTCCACCTGAGTGTGACATCTAAGCCCTATGTAGCTGCACCTCCCATGCCCTTTACACCGTCTTCTATCTGCTTCAAACTTCCTTGAACACTTTCACGGACCTAAACTCTGTCAGCATCATCTAAGGAAATGTTTTCAAGTGCTCTACCACTCTCTCTGTGAAACATTGTTTTACCAAGTAAGAATGTCATCATCCCCTTTCTTAACTGCCGTGTATTTCTTTTCCCTCTTTCTGTACTTCAGCATCTCCTGTCTCATTTCCCTGCCCCCCAACTGATCATACAGATTCTATGCCAAAGCAAGGGATACATGACAAGCCCTGCTGATTCTTCCTGTTAATCCCTTTGGAGTCAAACCCCTTGATTCCTGTTGCAGTGCTGGTACCTGTTGCACACCTTGTACCTGCACAATCCCCCCTTCTTCCTTCTGCTATTAAATAGTACAAAGTGCTGCAGATGCTACCATGCCTGTAATCTGGATTCATTTTAACCAGGTATTTGGCACTGCTCTAAACTTTAACTTCTCGCATCTTCCTTTAACCATGAAATCGCCCTCTGTTCTCATATTCCCTTATTACCTTTTGTGCATCCTCCTGTGTATCCTTACAGGTGATTCTGGGCAAGAATTCACCTTAACTACCATCACAGGTCATGACAGATTCAAAGGATGATCATACTGAACACGTAATTTTAAACATACTGAAAAGTCAAAAAGTTATGACTATGTTTACTTTATCAAATTCAGGCTTGCAATTTTGGCAAATGTAAAGTATTTTCTTCCAACACTTTTCATATGTATATTTCATAGGGTTCATCATGCAAGTGAAAGTTGTCATTTGTTCTATAGAAATCAATGCTCATATTTTCATCCCTAAAGGGAGATTTCATTCTCACTTTGTGAAGTCACAATTTGCTGTCTGTATTCATGAAGTAGAGTAAAATATTGTGACAGCTGTCAGAGCTAATGGTACTGCATTTGGCAGACACAGCTGCTCAGCATTTACAGTTTACAATATTTTCTCAAGAATTACAATACATGCATTTTCAGAAGTTGTCATGAAAGTTATAGCTGTCATTTTTTTTCAGAATCAAACTGATCTTTTGTTTTTACTCCAGAGTGAGATATAACTAACACTTTGAAAATGTATTTTTTTACTTACTGATTGTGTTTTGTTAACTGAGTAGGTTGCATTAGGCGAGGCCCATGACCTATTTTCAGGAGAGATCTGAAGAACAGACATTCACAAAAACTTCATCCATTGGAGAGGTTAAATAGCTGTTAGAACACACAGTATGCAATTATATCGGCATCTATTACTGCTAGATGAGGCCTATTTCAGTATTTGCCCTGAAAACAGTCATTGCATATGTGAGAATCATAGGACCCTGTAATTATCTGCAAGGTGTTATGTGCAACACTATACATCTATAACATAGTTTCTATACTGCTTCCATTCACCTTTGGTAGGGACCACATACAATTCTAAAAAGGGAGGGGAAATTGGTAATATGGATGCAGTGCACTGAGCACCATGATTATACTTAAAAAAACAATTATATTACATCTTGGTACAGCACTTCTATATTGCGAGACCCAACCACAACAATGCTTAGAGAATACTTAACAATTGTTAAGCACTCCCTATATGTTGTTAAGGTCAGGTCTGCACTAAAAGCAGACAACACTGACCAATAAATAGCAGCAGTAGGGCATGAGACAATTTTGTTTCAGCTCTCATTTCTGGCTGATGTCTGCTAAAATGCACACATGCTGAGGTAGTGTTGTCGCCTCACAGTAAGATGTCCTGTTTGATTCTCAACTAGAGCGTCTTCTGTGTGGAGACATGCGTGAATGGGCGTACCTTCATTGAAGGTTGTGCATCAGGGCCGGCAGCTTGGCACGTAAAAATCTACTGCCAATCATTAGCGGACCGGAGTTCCGCTGTGTCGACCCCTAACCGGGAAAAGCCGAAAGACACAACTGCTTCCCTTTGACAGGGACGTCAACCACTTCCCCACTGCTTTACTGGCTTTCAAGGCTGGAACAATACATCATGTTGTTTTTTTTAACCTTACTTTTGATTAATTTGTAGCACATGGAGAAGATACATCACCATGCACTACAAAGAATTATAAAGCAGGTCAGTGGGTCATAATTCTGTGTTATGCATTCTCAACATGGATGCCATGAAATTCACCTCTTGAGCTTTGCTTTTGAGGTGAATTTCTCGGCATCCGTGTCTCAAACACATAATAAAGTGGTTACAATCACTGACCTGCTCATAATTCTCTCTGTTAGGGATACAAGTTGTAGGAGAGTGCTTATTGTCCTGTAATAAGGAAAAAGTTATGAGAGAGATGTTGTTGTCCAGCTTTATGCAAATGGAATGATAGTGAGAACACAAGCTAGTATGGAAAGTTGTGTAGATGGCAGGTGAGGACAAAAAGGGGTGGGTCTAAAGTCCCAGGTAATTTTGCCTGAGTTACCTATTGATCAGCTGAAGTGATTTAAGCTACTGAAGAGGACCTCATCATCATTTGCAGCAGATATGAGCAGTTTTGCTGTCTGTATTCTGATGAGTAACAGGATAAAAAATAAGATGAAGCCTTTGGGTTCAAAATTTTGTAAACTGCTACAGTTGTGAGAATGCATTTCTTCTTCGGAATGCAACATTGTAAATAGCAAATTGTGTCCTTTTTCTTACTGTAAAACCTACATTGTTAATTTGTCTTGAGTGTTTTAGCTATCATTTTACATGCCTGGCCATTTTGCACTTTTCCACTTGGAAATGCAAGTTCAGTTTGGTCATTTCTGCTGTGTGTGGACATTTTTTGTTGCATATGTTAACAGGGTAGAATCATGAAATTACTATGCTAAACTACTTGGGTCCAACTATTAAACAGTGCGAAAGCTGTGATCCAGTGCTTCATTTGGTAATGTTAGCCTTGCACTTAGTCTGCAATATTTTTTTAATTGCATAACCATAAAGTCATAGTACACTACTGGGCCATTCATTTCTCTAGCCTTTGGCATCTGTGGATCAAGTCTGCTGTTAAACGCATGTTGCAGATTTGTTCCGATTTTCTAATAATAGTCCCCATGTTGGATAGCAAACGCAGTACAATACAGCATGTTCTATGCTAGGCCAGTGCAGGCACCTGCTTTCCCACACATATGATCCTATGTAGGGGTGCTGCACACTCCTTTGTGGGCTTGCTCTCCTCTACAGCCCCTGTTATACATTTTGGGCCTTCCCTAATTGATGCTGCTACCGCAGTGAAACTCTACCAGTTCCCTCCCATTAGAATGGATAAAACAGCATCAGCTGTTCATACCAATCCCTCCTGAGCCAACTCCTCCAACAGCAGGGCCACTAATCAAACCTAGATCATCTGCCGGGTTAGTCTGTGACAAACTCGCTACGCTACACTGTGCTTTGCATGGTTTCCCTTACAGTCTATTTTTCTAAAGCTCTTCATGAGATCAACACTTGCTAGATTGCAAGACCCAGCCCAAAATGCAAAAAAAAAAAAAAAAAAAAAAAAAAGATTCACACTTTCTTCTGTGGACTCACTTTCTTCACTACATGTGCTGTTGGTGCTTGTATTCATGAACTCTCATCATGGAATTAAGATGTACAACATTTGGGATTAAAGCAGAGAACACCTGCCGTAGTTATGATACCACCCCAGAAGGGGAGCTTAGCATTGTAACTGAGCCACTTTGACATTTTCATGAGTAACTAACAGATTGGGAGCATCATACATCCAATCCAGCCATCTTCTAAATAGTTTGTTCTGGTGAAGGCTGCAGTAGTAGCATGTTTAGCAGTTGAGGCCAGAGTGTTCCATCATCAGTAACAGTATCCATTCTGGGGATCTCCAGGCAAATGAACAGATACAGGTCATCCAACATGTCTAGTCCCTACTCTGTGGGCATCCTCTTGGTAAGGTGTGTCTGGTACATCTCCTGTGAAAGGCATCTTTACCACATACCAAGGCCATGTAAACTACCTCCTTTCAACACAGATAAGTGGATGTACTCAGAATGTCCTTAGTTCCTCACTCAGTCACAGAGTGAACCCACTTGTCCTGTAAAGGAACGTCATTTCTGATGCTTATGTCTATGATCTCAATTTCTCAGATAATATTCAAATCTCCTGACCACAAGTGAGGATGGGAACACAGACTAACTAGTAAGCTGAGGCATTCATGTTATAACTAAGCGCCTACCTCACCCACTTACAGTACTTTCACCACAGCACCCATATACTGGTCAAGTTCCTGATTCCTTCTACTTTGTCTTGTGAACAAGAGCCCAAGATATTTGAAATGTTCCACCTAATCACTGCTCCCACCTTACCTATTTAAGGGCAGTCCATTATTTTCAGGGAAAGAACTGAGACGATAGATACTGAGGTTTGAGGTTTCATCTGAGCTGCTTCACAGCTGGTAGCAAATCACTCTAGTACAGTCTAGAGTTCACAGTCACTTTAAAGCTTATAGGGCTGCATCACCTGCAACAATTGAGATGTCGCCCAGCATATTCTCCAGCTGCACCTTCATATCCTTTCCACTGAACTCACAAACAGAAAGGGAGGCAAAGTACACCTTTGGTGGAGTCCTGTGCCAATCTTAAATGTATTCAACTTAACACCAAGAATGCAGATACAACTCTTATTCCTTATATAGAAGCATAGAGTGACATACAGTGGGAGTCTACATGATATTGCAAAGTCACAGATTCATGTCTTTTGCATGTCCAGGAAACACGTGGATGTTACTGAGAAATTCCCATGACAAAGGCAAAGAACTTAGTCACAGTTGCATGCTCAGGAAAGAGTCCACATTCCAGCACACTGGCATATGCTTTTCTCTGGAGGCCGAGTAATGTAACTCCTGTATAATTTAAACCTACCTTTCTGTCTTCACTTTCTGAAAATGTCCAGATCAAAGGATACCAAGTTCACACAGACAAACCATTCAGTAAAAACTGCAAGAAAGACCTAGTCAAGCTAGAGTCATCACTGTGAAAACCTTAAACTTCTTGTAGTGGAGGCCCATGGGATATATGCAAATAGACCTTTAAGGACATAACAGCATTTTAACTAGTTTGACTATATCCTTCTTGCAGTTTTTACTGACCACTTTTTGGACACTACTCTAGCTTTACATCTAAGAAGGAACCATATTTTCATTTAGCTTGGATAATTAACCATTTACTCACCAGTTAATGCAGAGGAATATGGTTCTGAGCCATTAATGAACTGCTTCTCATAGTTAAAGATACAATGTTTGATTCCTTCTAGCTCAGTTTGCTTACTGTGTGACTTTGAGCAATTCACTTAACTAGGCTTAGCTCCGGGGTCACCCTTGAAAAGGGACACTTTCTCCTGTGGACTTTCATATTTAACAAATATAGAAAATAAAAATATGTTTTGCTAACATTCTGTGCTGTTCTGGAACCCGTACAACCAGTCCCATGACGTAGTCACTGCATCTGGCAATAATGCCATACTAACAGGTTATGTTTTTCTCACCTCTCTGTCAGTAACCAGAGTCTGCTGTCTGGAACTCTCTTGCACAAAGTAACTGGAATCATTTGCTGGCCTCTCCCACCTATCTTCCAGTAACTAAAGTCCTGGGCCATCTTGCAGTTATAATTTCAGTTGCAGTTGACCTGTGTTTGCCTAACTCATAGATCTGAATCCCCAGCCACCCTCACACATTCATGGCATGATCAATGTTCCAGGTCCTTTTGGTTTATCATATCAGTGTTCACTGCCAGACCCTCCTCCATATGTCAGTGGCTTACTCCTGTACCTGATTTCCTCCCCTACCTATCAGCAGTCAAAGCTTCCTTCCCATACCTATCAGCAAATGGAATCCAGTGGCCTTCCCTTCAGTACAGTAAATAATTGCTGCAGGCCCCCGGTCACAGCAACCCTCCTGAGGGCATGTGTAGTAATTCCCAGTTTCCATCACCTGTTCTAACAGTGATCAGAAAATTATGGCCACCTCTAACTACCATTCTGTGTGAGTGTACCACATCTAGACTTTTACCTACTTCTGGCTGACATATAGAATTGGATTTTTACTGGATATATGCCATCCTCAGTACCCCTATGATTATGTAAACCAGATATAAAATAATTTTGTTTAAAAAGTGTACCTGACAGGCACAGTGTTGGGTCAAAGGTTTAGTACACCATGCCACAAACACTGCTGCCTCTACACCTGTCCCTTCTCTCTACCTGTGGACATCCCACCACAGCACAGGTTCAGTAAACTTGCCAAATATGGCTGCCTGTACACCTGTCTCGTCTCTCTCTACCTGTAGACATCCACCTCAGCACAGGTTCAGTACACCATGAAAAACACTGCTGCCTCTACACCTGTCCCTTATCTCTCTCTACCTGTGGACATCCCACCACAGCACAGGTTCAGTACATCATGCCAAACACTGCTGCCTCTACACCTGTCCCTTCTCTCTACCTGTGGACATCCCACCACAGCACAGGTTCAGTACACCATGCCAAACATGGCTGCCTCTACACCTGTCCCTTCTCTCTCTACCTGTGGATATCCCACCTCACCACAGGTTTAGTACACCATGCCAAACACTGCTCTCTACACCGGTCCCTTCATGTCGCTTGTCTAGTCAGGATACAATAGACAAGACTTTGTGGGTTATATTCAAGCAACTTTATTATGTACAAACACATCAGGAGTGAGGCTTAATAACTTTAACTTAGATAAACTTAATAAACAAACTAGCTATTACACTCATACATGCTTACTCTCTGGCTGCACTCACAAAATGGCAATGAACCTAACACACAATATTTATATGGATGTTCAGTCATTGGAATACTTCTTAAAGATACAGCACACATACTTTATTCTACATCCTCCCTCTTTGAGAAATAAATTGTGCACTGTTGATGACATTAATTGACATGTAATCTATATAAATAATTCTTTGTCATGCAATTATACAGAACCAAGTACATATACACATTTATGTCCGGGTGTCTGTTTATTTCACACTAGGTCTGGAAATATGACCAAAATGTATGACATAAAATTTACAATCAGATTTAGCAACTGAGACTGTCTCTGCTGAATATTCAACTTTTGAGACATCAGGAACATCATCAGGACTGGAAATAGAAGTTAAGACATGTTCTGCAACAGGAACACTGTCTGAATTGCTCTGAGATCTAGAGCCTGTATCACAGGAACAATACTGCAATATTGATTCTGATGCAGGAAAACATTTTCTGCGCATCCTCCTGTACTCCACACCCTCAGATTCTACGGAGTAGGATCTCGGCTCAGTACATATATCTGTTACTTGACCAATCCAGTTGAAACCTTTCACTGTTTTATCCTCGCTGTCTCTCCTTTCATTTTATGAAGAAATCTGCTGAATTTATCATAGCTGGACTTCTGGAAAGAATGCTTTCTGAATAGTTGAGCTCTGATTGTTCTGTTGTTCTTAGCTTTAGGCCTCAACAAACTGGAACTGATAGGCAATGTAGTTCTGGTTTGCCTAGACAGAAGTCTCTGAGCAGGCAAGCTAAGTATATCATTATGGGTGTTTCTGAGATTAAGTAAATTCAAAAAGACATCAGTATTGTAATGATTTGACCTCTCAAGTAATTGCTTTGCACTCTGTACTGCACGTTCAGCTAGTCCATTTGACTGTGGATATTATGGACTACTAGTAACATGTACGAAGTCCCATTCTTTTGCAAATTTCTGAAACAACTGATTAGTAAATTGAGTACCATTGTCAGAAATAACTTTGTGTGGACTACCATGGACTGAGAAATGGCATTTCAACTTGGTAATAACAGCAGTGGACGTTAGGTTAGGTAGTAAATCAATCTCAAACCAGTTTGAATAAGAGTCTACCAATACTAAGTAATACTGATTGTTCCACTCGAATGTATCAGTTGCTACTGTTGACCAAGGTAGTTCAGGAACTTGACTTATTTGAAGTGTTTCTCCTTGCAATTGCGGTTTAATACTGTTGCATACTGAACAAGAAGAAGGTACTTTATCAATGTCTTTTGCTAGAAAAGGCCAAAATACTAGTCCTCTCACCCTTCTTTTGGTAGATTCAGAACCTGGGTGACCGCGATGCAAAATCTGGATATATTCATGTTATAAGGAAGCAGGAACAATAATTTTAGAACCTTTGAAAATAATGCCATCTTCCATCAACATCTCATCTGTGTAAGGAAAGTAAGTTTGTATTTCAGGAATTACACTAGATTGCTTTGACGGCCATCCAGCATTGATGTAGTGATTGAGCTTTTGAAAATTGGGTCAGTCTTTCCATGATCTCTCAGCTCATCAAGTTTCATGGTAGAGAAATTATGTACTTCCATGACATCACAGTCAAAATTCTCTGCATGAAGCTGTTCCATTGTATTTCTGGGCAATCTGGATAAGGTATCAGCCAGATTAAGAAGTTTGCCTGTTGTAGAGACTATTTTGTGGTTGTACTTTTGCAATTTGAGCATCATTCTTTGTAATCTCACTGGAGCTGAATGCATAGGCTTTTTTAAAATAGTAACTAGAGGTTGGTGATCAGTTTCAATCTAAATAGCTTGACCATAGATATAATCATGAAACTTTGAACATGCAAATACTATCGCCAAACGTTCTTTCTCGATTTGAGCAAATTGCATTTCAGTTTGGGTAAGAGTTCTTGATGCATAGGCTACTGGTCTGCCTTCTTGAAGAATAACTGCACCAAGACCAAATTTTGAAGCCTCACAGGAAAGAGTTACTGGTTTATTGACATCATAGTATCTTAATGTAGGTGGGGGGCAATTTTCTGCTTAAGGTCTTCAAATGCTTTCTGGCGCTGTTCCAACCAAGACCATGCAATATTTTTGAGAGTTAGCGCTCTCAAAGGTACTGTCAACTCACTCAAGTCTGGAATAAACTTGCCTAAATAGTTGACAATACCAAGAAAATGTCATAGAGTTTGAACATTATCTGGTGCTAGCATCTCAAGAATGGCTGCTTGCTTGGAAGGGTCTGGTTGCAAGCCAGGGCTTGTAAATAAACGACCTACATATGTAATTTCTGGTAGTCTGAATTTGCACGTCAGAGGATTGAGCTTTAAGTTCACTTCATGTGCTCTGTTTAGAGCTCTCATAAGGTTTCTGTCATGCTCTGCTTCACCATTGCCTCCACCCAATAAATCATCTACTATTATGGCACAAGGATAACCTGAAAATATTTGCTCTAGTTCACGCTGAAAGACTTCACTTGCTGAATTTATTCCAAATGGCATCCTATGGAATCTATATCTGTCAAATGAGGTGCTGAAATTAGTCAGTAATGAGGATTTGCATCCAAGACAGAAAAAACAGTGGCATTCGGTATTAGGGCTGTGACTACCTTGACTATACATATTGGATGATGTGGTCTCTTTAATGCTTTATACAAATCTCTTGGGTCAATACATATTCTGATTTCTTCTGAGCCTTTTTTGTGGGCTGCTACCATGGACGACACCCATTCTGTTGGTTCTCTGACTGGACAAATCACATCTTGCTGCACTATTTTAATCAGCTGAGCTTTGACTTTATTCTGCATAGATATCGGAATTTTTCTTGCTGGTCTGACCACTGGACTGACCTCTGGGTCTAATTTCATAGAATATGCAACTGGAAGTTTGCCCAACCTGTCATCGAAAACATCAGCATACTCTGGGAAAATGGCTTCTGCAAAACTGGAACTAGGAGATGTGCTTATATGATGAACTTCTTTGGTAAAAGAAAGAAGATTCATTCTCAAACTGTCTCTGAGGCCCAGTAATGACTGCCCTTGTCTTTGAACTACATAGAATAACAAGCTGTAAGAGTTCCTTGCCAAATTACATGAAAGCACTACTGAACCTTCGGTTTCAATTTCTTCACCTCCATAAGCAAAAAGTTTCACACTAGACATATTGAGTTCATTAGCTCTCACTTCAGCAAAAGTATCTGCTGACATAACATTACACTTTGAACCAGTGTCTACTTTGAGCTCAGTGGATTTACCATTGATCTGGGAAGTACAAAACACTTTATTATTTGCCAACAAATTTACTGCATTCAGCCTTTTCATCAATTACTGACAGTGATGCACCATCTGCACAGAAAGTGGACTGCTGCAACACCACTTGATCAGTTTGCTTTTTTGATTGACCCCTCTTTATAACTGTGTGAGGTTTACTTGATTTGCAAAATTTTGGAAAATGGTTCCATTTTTTACACTTGTGGCATTGCTGGCTGAATGCTAAGTATTTTTTTCTTTCAGACTCATGATTTGCATCACAGTTGTGACAGTTAACAATAAAGCTATATTTGGGTTTTGCTGACTTATGTCTGTACTTCACTGAGTATGCACCTTTCTTAGAACTTGCTGGAAAACTACATGGTTTCCCTGGTGAACAAGCGGAGCTGTGGCTGCCATGTGCTTAGGCCTGCTTTTGCTTGCCATGTATTGCATACTGTCTACATTTACTCTGGAGCCTGCTGAAACCATACTCATCACTTGCAAGCATACTTGTGTACCTTTCTGTAGCTTCATGGATTTGACAAATCTTAATAGCTTTACTCAACATTAAATCACTGTCATGAAGCACATTTTTTCTCACAGCAGCACTATTAATACCACATTGTCCTTTATCAGCTCATCTTTTAAGTCACCAAAATGACACATTTTAGCTTTGTTCCTCAGGTCAGTTATTAAAGCTGCAAAAGGTCACTATGGTTTCTGATCTCTTGTGTAAAACAAATGCCTCTCTAATGTAATATCTGTCTGGGGGTTACACATTTCCCTGAATTTGCACTTCAAACACTTGGGGTCTCCCCTTGATTCAACCTGTACAACAATATGATAGTTTTCACCTTTTCTCTCATATACTGCTGGTGCATACATAAATGAACGCTCTCTTTCAATGGCCTCTGACCCAGCTAGGTTTAGCAAAATTAATGCTCTGGTATGTGCATCTTTGTCAGAATAAGCAGTTTGTATAAAAATATCATATGTTTGCTGAAATATTCTCCAATTCTCTGCAATATTCTGATCAAACACAAGTGGTGAGGGCTTTAGAACTATTGTCTGCCATATTAACGCATATCAGTGAAGGCTTTAGCAAATATGCATGAACATACATGCATACACATATGCCAGAAATTTATGACAGTACTTGTAACTATGCCCCATAGCACAACAAGCCTCTGAATAACTGAACTTGGTGAAATAAGTCTCTTGGGCACTGCAATACTCTTGAAATTACTGTATTGTAAGAAATCACCTCATCAGTATAAGAAACATTTCAAAATAACCACACTGTGCGAATGAACTGGGCAGAAGAAGCTGAAAGTAAGAAACATTTCAAAGTAATGGCACTTTGTGAGTAAACAATACACAGCACACAAACTTCCCCAAAATGGCAGTACTTTGCTAAATGACACTTTACAGTGCAAGAAACACTCTGCAATGGTGACACTTTGTGAATAGACACACCTAGCACAAGAAACTTTTCAAAATGGCTGTATATGACTGCACTTTATGAAATAGTTGCACTTTGCACACAAATAAACTTTCCGAATAAATATACAGTAAAAAGCACACACTGTAAACACTTTTGCACACTTTGATATACTTTGAATAACTGTAGTCATGCCCTGAATGCAATACTAAGTAGTAGTTATGCTAAAACACAGCACTTTGCCAAAAAACATGCAATCTCTTTGATTATTCACACTTAATGTGCCCTTTTTTGCCCGTATTATATTTGCTTTGCTTGTTTAATGTCTTTTCATGTGCAGTGTACTTTTCTTGTGCTCGTTTTACTCTAAACATGCTCGATTTGCTTTAAACATGCCCATTTTGCTTTTCTGAGGTAATTTCAAATCCTTATGTGCTTTTCTGACATTGTTTTATGAAATATCTTAATCTTAAACATTTCATTTAGTTAATAAACTTTTTATGCCTTTCGCTTGTTTAATAATGTGGTTTGTGCCCTCGCAATGCTCCTTTTTATCTTTCTTATAAAATAAACTGTTTGTGCAAGTTTTCATTTACCTTTGGTTCTTTTCTGGCTCTTTTTCTTGCTCATTTCTCTCAGTTCACCTTCACTGTTATCTCTGCATCTCGTATCTCTGAATATCCTTCTCTGGAAACCTAGTTCTGATACCATGTCTCTTGTCTAGTCAGGATACAATAAATGAGATTTTGTGGGTTCTGTTCAGGCAGGTTTATTACATGCTCACTCTCAGGCTGCACTCACAAAATGGCACTGAACCTAACACGTGCTATTTATAAGCACGTTCAGTCTTTGGAATGCTTCTTAAAGATACAGCACACGTACTCTATTCTACACTTCTTTTTCTACCTGTGGACTTCCCACCTCAGCGCAGGTTTAGTACACCATTCCAAACACTGCTGCCTCTACACCTGTCCCTTATCTCTCTACATGTGGACATCCCACCTCAGAAAAGGTTCAGTACACCATGCCAAACACTGCTGCCACTACACCTGCCCCTTATCTCTCTATCTGTGGACATCCCAGCTCAGCACAGGTTCAGTACGCCATGCCAAACACTGCTGCCTCTACACCTGTCTCTTTATCTCTCTCTTCCTGTGGACATCATACCACAGCACATCCCCCTAGCATTTGACATGGACATGGATAAAAGTTAGGCATCACTGTTACACAAGAATTTTTTTGAAGAATCCCAGCACTTCAGAGCATCCATGAAGATAGTAGCTGTTATTTTTCAGAACCAGAGCAAACTGTTATTTTGCACTTAAAGGGGAAACTTGTCAATGTATGTAAATTATCTTGAAAACCAAAGAAGACAAATTTTGACACTTTGCTTCACAAGATGCAATCATAAAATAAGATGTGAACAGCTTAAATCTAAGTTATTGCAAACCACCACAGTAAGGAATGAGCTTTTAATTTAGGCATTACAGCTACACAGTTTACTTTCCACTAGTAAATTAAATTTGCCAGTGTACTGGTTCCCTCACAGTACCTTATGCATGAGACAAATTTCAGGTCCTGGCAGACTTATTGTTATGCATCATGACACATGACCTCCAATACCCCCACCCCCATCACCCCAGGAAATATCAACCATAAAGACACCATCTTAAAAACAGACTGAATGCCTTGGCATATTACTTACTTTAGTTTTTTTTTTAATTAATTCAGGAAACCTAACACACTGAGCATGCAAATTTATAAACAATACAGTAAAGCATGTTATTAGCAGCAGATATATGCCAGTTAGAAGAACAAAATCCAACACCACTTAACAAACCATACAAACAAAAATAAACATTGTAAACTATGTGTATATGCATGTGTGTTTGATGCTTGAGGCTAAGTATGCTACAAATTTGTACACATAGATGTCTGGGCCCTGAGTTTTACTGCAGGCATTTTTGAAAAGTTGATTGCGGAGAAGAATCAAAAGTAACACTCTGATTCAATGATTTAATGCAACACTTCAAATGGCCTGATACGTACAGCTTTAGTAATATTCTGTGGCTGCTTCCAGCACCAAGCAGTAAGGAGGTACCCAATGCCAGCTGAGCAATGACTACTTTTTCCTTGTAGGCCATTCAGTGTGAGATGAAAGCCTGGTAGCATCACCCTTATTTCCAACAACATGGAGATCTCTTTCTAGGAGACATTCAAGACTGAATCTGAGAGAGAGAGAAAATACCCCATACTACAGACAGACCTACCCAATCCCACATTTTATGTTTAAAACAAAACATGGATAATGACAACTCACACAGTCGTTTGACAATTTATATTTAACACTCTTTAGAATCCATCAAAGAAACTGGTGCCAGTTGTCTAAAAAGGTAGGTGTTCAGTATAAGGCCTTTGCAGATGTTAGCATTACTTTGACAGTACTATCATTACTGCCAAAAGATTATTAATCTTGACTGGCAACTGGCTCGCTTTAAGAGGAATGGAGAATAATTGTCTTAATTTGTGAGTATAATAGCTGAATAGGACATTGCATAATATCTAAACTGCAGTAAGAAGAGGGTCTAGCTCTTGCCTTAATTCTCACTGCTCATAAGTTGCATACCTTTTTGTTGAGCACCTCGTTGCTGCACCCCACTCATGAAATAAACATTTAGGCACTTAGAAATGTTTAATTCTTGTTGTCATTTCTTCTTAAGCAGTGTTTTCAGCCTGTGGTAAGGCATGTCCTGTCTGAGGAACTAAATAAGCTAGATGTTTACTCCAAAATTAACAAGTCATTTACTTGACAGTTCTAAACAGCAGTTTTGAGACTCAGTTAAAACTATCATAGTTGCAAACCAGAATCCACATTTTGGTGACATACACATTGGGGATTAAGATTTAATTGTATACTGCTGAGTGTATTATTCACAGGGAAGACGTTAGCTTTTACAACAATGCCATTAACTTTACAGCGTAAAAGTACTGCAAATATTAGCACCATAAATGCACTCCTACCAAAGCTCTCAAGGTGTCATGCATTGCAGCCCTCTACCCCCCTCCTTTATTGTGTGGAGTAGGGTGTGACCCAAGAAATGAGTGTGTATAGTTGTGTGGAGTAGGGTGTGACCCCGGAAATGAATGTGTATAGTTGTGTGCAGTAGGGTGTGACCCCAGAAATGAGTGTGTATAGTTGTGTGCAGTAGGGTGTGACCCCAGAAATGAGTGCGTATAGTTCTGTGCAGTAGGGTGTGACCCCAGAAATGAGTGTGTATAGAGCTGCTAGGGTAAATTACATAATTCCTGCACATTAAAAACAGTCATGGCCTAGTTAACTGTTTTGGCAGCAGTTCTTTGGCAACATTTCTCTTCTCTGAGGACAAAATGAGAAGTAGCTTTATGTTTTGGCTGTCTCATTTTGTGGTTCACTCTTCTGATATTTGTCTCCCTCCAGTCTCCAATTTTCTTGTTTATTAATAATGGCAATGTATGTATTCAGTTATTTTCTGGGAATACAAGCATTAAGAAATTATTTGCTTATAAAATGCATGTGTAACATTATTCACAAACTTGAACTGTTTTTGGACTAGTAGAATTAAACTTGCCTGAGAAAAAAATAACATTTTTGTGTGGTCCATTGACCTGCATGAAAGGCCTTTTATCAGCATACAAGATTATAGTGGAACTTAAGCATAGCTTAACCCGCAGCACTCCAAACAAGTTGTTTTTAATCAGAATACAGGCTTATAGCAGAACTTGTGGTTACACAGATATTTGGTTTAAAATGAGAATATGTACTGAATTCCAAAACTCTGCTTCTCATAAAGGTTTTAAGTGTACAAGACCCACATCCAGAATTTTGAAAGTTCCAGTGGAAGTGTGATTTAAAAAGTTAGGTCTGGATTCCAAAGCATGTTACTCTTAAGATAGCATGCTACCCAAAGAAATAGTGACATGCCTCCTGCTAAGAAAATTGCTCTGTTTTTTCTCAAGGCCTGTAAACTAATGAGGAATCTTCGAATTGTATATCAGATTCCAGATTGTGAATCAGGCTTACGACACTGTTGGACTCAATAATTTTACAGTGACACTGAATGTCAGTGTAAAATGTAAGTAATGGCATGACTCATTCAAGTGAATGGACTGCTCTGATAAAAGTGGTGCTTCACTTGTCTGCGGGTGCTGGTGCTGGTACTAATACTGCATACATTGCATGACTGAAAGCCATGCAGTACCAGCTCCCATACACAGATGGATCTGTACTGCAGACTGCAAGGAACTTGAGGGCAGGGAGGAGCTGTTGAGGACACCATGCATGTGTTTTCTTTGTTTTTTTTCAGGAGTCATCCCCTCCATGCACAGAGGATAACTGAAGCTTGTATTTGAGTGAATTTAGGTGTTAGCTCCATATTGCCAAATGTGATCATGCACGCATGGCAGACTTTTAACCTATCAGCATGCACTACCACATCTAACCTACAGGTGGCACTGTCAGGGCAGTGTTGAAATGTCATGGAAGCCCTCTGCTTTGCTGCCACCAATGTCTTGGAAATCAGAGGTTAATGTTTTTTTTTGTTTGTTTTACTTTTCTTTATACTGAGATGACATTATTGTAAAATGTAAGTTGCAGTTTATGTCACTTTTCACCGCATTATTTTTTTAAATACTAAGTGTAATTTGTGTGTTTTACCTAAAACATAACATTGCCATTCCAATATGGGAATGCAGTCAAAGGGCATGCATGTTCAGTACATTTATTACACTGATACTTATAATAACAACAACAATAATAATAATGCAGTCAAGTTAGTTTCTTAACCATTTGTTGCATTACTATAGTATGCTTTTCTGACACAATTACCTTCTGGTTAACATGGTCCAAATGGTAATGCAGATTATATACTTATTTTGACTACATTAAGTAAAGAACACATACTATAATCAGCCATGCATGTAGAATATAAAGATTCATTTTCGTACTATAATTGCAGTCTAATATATGACAACTGAAACAAAATACTAAAACTATTGTATAAAACTCAGCAGTAATAATATTTAAAATGACATATATAATTTATTTTATTCTTTTGTAATTCTTATATAATATCTTAATTTCTACAAAATGATTAATTTGAAATATTTGGCATTAAAGTCATCCAACCAGTTGAGCCCTGACCTAAGCATTAAAATATTTATAATACAGACAGGGCAGTGTGACATGCTGCTGTCAATCGACAAAGAAGTGGCAACTGCAGGGTTAAGAAAAGAAAATGCGAATGTCTGAAAGTCACAAGAGACTACTGCTCCGTGGCGATACCCCTGTATTATTTTAATTCTCCAAGTATCCCTTCTCGCCTGGGGGGTCTTTATGGCACTGATACATTTCTTGCTAAATTACTGTATTTTTAAACTAGTGTAAAACCCAAAATAATGAGTGTTAACAAAGTATATTGTTTTGTTTTCATTTCAGCATTTCCACCCGCTGACAGACTTTGCCTAAAACTGAAGGTTTATGTTCGTCCAACAAGTAAGTATTGTTTAGTTGTAGTTGAATCATGAACAGATTCTATGAAAGAGAGGTAATAATGACTGGTTGCAGATATCAGAAATTGGACATTTTATTTTATTTTTTTGTTTTTTTTCTGTTCAGTGTGTACATTGGAGTTACAAGTTCCTCCTGTAATAGAGAAGACTGGGAGAGTGGATTACAGAAGTCAGAATTAGAATGTTATTACATACCTAGGAAATGACACCCAGAATATCATCTTTTTGTCTCTGAAACAGTTTTAGTCTCTCCTAAAATCACCTGCTAGAAGAAACTACTACACTACGGAAGCAGGGATGCTAGGAACTACCAAATACTGAAAGTATATGATAGTGATGGACATGAGATCTGAGTGAAGATGCCTCTGCTGTGATAAACACAACAGTAATATATTTTTTCCAATGGAGATAGTACATGCTGTGGTGTTCCTCACCTGGCAGGCTTTTCGTTGCACAGATGATACATAATTGTGACATGCTAATAAACTTTATACCCCTCAACTCCTGCTGTCTAGACAGTACATTTGCATTATGCTACAGTCAACTGAAACACTTGGTCCGCTGACAGCTACATCTGTCTGTTACATATTGATGTGTTAAGTATTGGCACAATGTTAAGGGGGGGGCTACTGTAACCCTAAATAAGCACTGACATTTTCTCCTAGGACAGCTTAAGGGAAGTCTGGGGCTGTTTCACAAAATACAGCAATATTTTGACTAAGGTGGAAAAAGACATATAAGGATTTTATAAGAAATGTATTTATTGTCAGTCATCTGAAACAAATATGTGATGGTTCAGAACACAGCAGTTCCATGAAATTGTTTATGCAAGCAATAATGCCCAACGGGGTGTGTGTTACTGTGTAAATAATGCCTATCTAGGAGTGTTATGAGGTCCGACGCTGCAGGAAGAGGGTCTCTACACCCCTGAAAGGGTGTTATTTACACAGTAACACACACTCTGGAGGACATTATAGTGCTTACAGAATGGGCTGTTGTGTGTTACTGTGTAAATATTGCCCGCCCAGGAGTGTTATGAGGTCTGCCACCACAGGCAGAGGGCCTCTACATCCCTGATAGGGTGTTATTTATACAGTAACACACACCCTGGAGGACATTATTGTGCTTAGAGAATGGGCTGTCTGTAAAATTGATGTGTTTTACTTACTTTTTTTTTTTACTATATTATTTTTATATATTTTTTATGTAAAATAGTTCCTCCTCCTAATATTTCCTACTTGCTGTAGTTTATGTAAATGGTGTTGGAGGAAGTATTTTACATCCAAAGTAGAACGTTTTAAAAAAAATCCATATATTTACTTCGTATTTTCGTCCCTTACTCCTAATATGTGCAATTTGCTGCCACTCACTGGGGATTGAAGTCATTAAATAATGACATACATTTGAGTTTCACACTTTATTTTCATCAGAAAATTTATGCTAATACAAATCCTAATATTTAAGCAACTTTCTAATTATATAAGAGCAATATTTAAAATATTTTCCTATTTTTGAGTCTCTGTTCCCATTTATTTTTAGCTTCGTCTAGAATTTTTTGAGCCAAGAGGTCGAGAGATATGTAAACCTGTTTACTGCTGCCAGTGGTCGCTCGATTTCTCACTCACACACATACTCACACTTGCGCTTCAGAAAATGCATGCTCATTCAAAACCCTATCATTACAGAAACTTTGCAATTTTATAAGAGCAATATTTAAAATCTGTCCTTATTTTGAGTCTTTGTTCCCCCTGTAATTTAGGCTTTATGGCAATATCTTGAGCTAAGAGGTCGAACCTCAACTGCTTCCAGAGCTCAATCGCGCTCACTCTTCACACTCTCTCTCTCTCACACACACACACACACACACACACACACACACACACACACACACACACACAAGCAGAAACATAAACACACATACACAAACACACTTTTTTATGTTTCATTTACTTTTACACTCGCTAAACAGCAAAAGCACTGCTTAGCGAGTGTAAAATAATGGCTTTATCGATCTTGCTTTCACTGTCTTACACTCATACACACAGACATAAAGGAACACACTTTTTTTTTTTTAATTTTCTTTCTTTTTTTTTAATTTACATTCACTAAACAACAAAAGTGCTGCTTAGTGAGGGTAAAATAATGGTGGCCATTATGTTACTTTCAGTCTGAGCTCCACTGCAGCTCAATATGCTGCTGTGAAGCACTAGACTCACTTTTAAGCAAGCTTTACATTGTAGATTAACACCCTCCTGGAGAACGTTCCAGTCAGGGTGCAGCTCTACAGGTCAACACCATTTTCTACATAAGAATAATCTCATATATCTCCCATATGTTTTTATAGCTACATTTAAATAGTTTTGTGAGTGTGTGTATGTATGTACAGATACACAAAATAAATTGTTCATTTTGATCAGTAAACCAATGTAACACACATAATGACAAAAGAGATGCTGTTAAAAAAGTTTTAATTCCACCACTAAGCACTTTCATCTATAACACACTTCATCAGAGTGAATAAAAAAGAAGTCCTTATTAACATTTTAAATAGTGCCAGGTTACCAATCTGATCTCCACATCAATTCCAATAAATTAATGGGTCCTTAAAGGTAAACAGTGTCATGGAAATCGATTTAAAAATGTGATTAGCACTAAAAATCTTATAATATAAAGTGAAAATATAAATAAATACATAACCACATCCCAAAAACTATATATCTCTAACAATGCTTCATCACCAGTAAACAAAAATGTTAAAGTAATAAATATTCAATATTCAAAACCATTCATAAAAGAAAAAAAAGAATTGAGTGAAAAACTTTCATCAACAATTTATTTATTTATTTATATTTGTTGACCGGGAGTGTCCGACTGGACGCAGGTCCATTTTCAGTGGAGGCCCGGGGAGAAAGGCTCCACAGTTAAAATAAACAGACAGTAGTTATGTTGGATTACATAGTGATTAACAATTTGCATAGGAATTACTTACAACATATTTACAGATGAAGAACATAGTACATCAGTAGACAACTAGAATCTTTATCTGTGAAGTACATAACAGACATTAACAAATGTTAAAATAAGAAGTTCCTGCTGTATAAGTACTAGGCTTATGAGCATCTGAGCTTGCTATAATCAAGGTAGTTAGTGGAGTGGAAAGAAAGGTAGTGGTTGGATGGGGTGGGTGATATTAGAGTGGGAGTTGCAAGGGCATAGCCAGCATGTTTTTAGGTGTGCTTTTAGTAAAGTTTTGAAGTGGGTGCATGATGGTACGGAGGTAATTGTGGGTGGGAGGGAGCTCCATAATTTGGTTATGGTGCAAGGGAATAATGCTTCACCAGCCGAGTTATTGGCTTTAGTGATCTGCAAGTGATTTTTGTTGCTGGATCTTAGTGGTCTGGTGGTGCGATAGGGATGGAGTAGATTCTGGAGGGATGGGCCATTTAGTGGATGGTTTACTAGTTTGTGGGTGAGGGAGAGTTGATACTATTGAAGGAGGTGAGGGAGTTCAAGCCGGCCCAGTTCAGCAAGTGAGAGAGAGAGTGGTGACTACGGTAGGATGCCCCTGTGGCGAATTTGGTGATTTTGTTGTAGCAGGTCTCTAGCTTGTTTAGATCGCATTGCCTTAGGTTGGTATATATTGGAGAGGCATAAAGTAGGGTGGAGATAAGGTGGGAATTTGCTATTGAAATCTTTGCTGCTTTGGTGAGAAGTTGCTTATTTCTGTATATAGCTCCTAGTTTTTTGTGGACTTTTTTATGGTCATGGATATGTGAATGTCAAATTTTAGTTTATTGTCTATTTCTACTCCTAGCAATTTGGTGTGTTCAGTTGGCTATATAGTGGTGTTGTCTTTTGCTGTGATGTAAAAGTGAGAGTTGTTTTGAGTATGTTTGGTGAGTTGGAAGATGAGTAGTTTAGTTTTGTTTGGATTGAGTATTAATTGGGCATCGGATAACCAAGTTTTAACAGAGGAAAAGGCTTCCTGTGTGACTTTTTGCAGTTTGGGTAGGGACTAGGCTGAGCAGATGATGGTTGAGTCATCTGAGTATTGTATGAGTGTGCCATGTTTGGTGGCAGAGGCTAGATTATTGGTGAAAACAGAGAAGAGTAGGGGTCCAAGGATGGATCCTTGGGGAACCCCTATGGAGACAGGTAGCTGGGGAGGTATGTCATTCTGCCATACAACGGATTGTTGGCGGTCAGACAGGTAACTCTGAAACCAGTTGGTGACTGATTGTGAGAAGGATAGGTTATTGAGGATAGAGATAAGTTGTTGGTGTGGGATCATGTCAAATGCTTTAGATAGGTCTAGGAAAGTAGCAGAGGAGAGATAGCCATTGTTTTTATGCTGAAGGATAGTGTTAGTAAAGGAGAGTAAGGCAGTGGTGGTGCTATGGTTTGGTTGGAAACCATGCTGAGTATTGGAAAGGAGGTTGTTAGTAAGGAGGTAGTCTGAGACCTGAGAGTGTATGCATCTCTCTAATATTTTGGAGAGTGGAGAGAGAATAGCTATGGGGCGGTAATTGGTTAGTTCTGTGGAGGATCTGCCTTTGTGGAAGGGAATTATATGTGATACTTTCCACAGTGTGGGAACGTAACTTTCTGACAGTGATCGGTTAATGAAGATGGATACTGGGTAGGCCAGTGCATCAGCTGCGATTTGTAGGTATTCACTTGGGAGGTTGTCTGCTGCTAGTTTGGTGGGCTTAAGTTTAGTTAAGAGTTTTTTTTATGTTGGAGGTAGGTACAGGAGAAAAAGAGAAGGCAGTGGGGAGATTACTACTTGAAGGTGTGGGTTGGAGGGGAGGGGGGTTGTGTTGTTTAGCTAGTGATAGTATGGTTTGTGTGAAGTGTGTGTTGAATGAGGTAGCAATATTTTCTGAAGAGTGAGGGATGTTAGGAGGAGAACAATAAGGAAACCCTGTTCAGAATAAGTTCACCTTAGCTTTAAAATCCCCTAAGAATGTAATGTATTTGCTACATGTGTATCCTGTCCAACATTTTACATTGGTAGGACAACTAGGAAATTGAGGGACAGGATATACAAATATTTGTACAACATTCGTAAAGGGAACACCAAAAGGTGATTTTAATAAATATATCTTTTTTGTCATTGACAGGATACTTTATAATGACCAAGCGGGGCCTTTGAAAATAGCCTTGAAGTACAGGAACTGCTTTGGCAAACAAGGCTGAATGCATGTGTAGAACCAGGGCTAAATGACTCTTCGTCATTAGCCTATGCTCTGAAAGCTAGGGCGACCTTATTATTAACAGGGGTTCATTACTGTTCATAAAAGTTTTTCACTAATTAATTTTTTTTCTTTTATGAATGGTTTTGAATATTGAATATTCATTATTTTAACATTTTCTCTTTACTGGTGACACAGTATTGCGAGAGATGGTTATAAAGTTTTTGGGACATTGTTAGGTATTTATTTACATTTTCATTTTGTATTACTATACCAGATTTTTAGTGCTAATTGTATTTTTAAGTTGATTTTTATGACACTGTTTACCTTTAAGGGCACACTAATTTATTGGAATTAGTGTGGAGATCCAATTGTTAACCTGACACTATTTAAAATGTTAATGAGCAATTCTGTTTTTATTAACTCTGATGAAGTCTGTTATAGACAAAAGGGCTTAGTGGTGGGATTAACCTTTTTAATAGCAGTTCTTTTGTTATTACTTGTGCTAATTTGGTTTGCCTTTTTTTGCTCCTGTTTACATTTGGCGTTCATCTTGGGAAACTGCATAAAAAAGTATAATTGTAAAATACCTTCCCCACTTTAATAAAAAATGTGTCTCTGTCTGTGCTTCCCTGAGACACATGGTAAATTATGTCCAGTCTACTACTACCAGCTTTGTAGTAGTACATGGTCATGGGAAGGTCCAGATGTGAGGCTGCTAGGCACATGTCAGTCCCTCACAAACCTCTGCCAAGACACCTACATTGTCATGCATGAGAAAACTGCCTGTCATACCCATTCAGTGGTAGTCTCACTGGTATGGGTGGCAACACTTTATTTATTTATTTGAATTTAACCAGTGCACTGATCACGAATCTTAACCTGGGAAAGCAGAACAGAAATATAACACAGCTGAACAAATATAAAAAAGGAGGTCTATAGAGAAGTATATATGCAAATATGTAGACAAAAGCTGGACAGAACTAGATTATGCAACAGTATATCTGTACATTTATATACACATGAGTTCTAGTTAAGGTAGAGAAAGCTAATCAGATAGAGGTACACGCTGATAGGTGGTGAGGGAGACATATACACGTTAGATGGAGTGAGGTGGAATTAGGCATTGTTGTTAGAGGTACGGTAATGACATTTTGTCATTTTCTGGAGAGGAGTTGTTAAACCTGGTAGGAATACTGGTAAGGAGGAGGTTTCTTTAAGGGGAGGGTAGATTGCAGAGTATTGGACCCAGTATGGAGAAGGAGTGATCTGTACAATGGAGTTTTGTTTTAGGGCCTTGAAGTGGGGGAAATGAGTGGTTAAGATTCTAGTATTGTATGCCGGCAGTGGGGCTCTTATTAGTGGTGATGAGTGGTCAAGATTCCAGTATTGTATGGTGGCAGCGGGTCTTGGTGGTGATGAGTGGTCAAGATTCTAGTACTGTATGGTGGCAGCGGGGTCTTAGTGGTAATGGGTGGTCAAAATTCTAGTACTGTTATGGCGGCAGTGGGGTTCTTTATTAGTTTCACTGCTGAGGGACAGAAGTATGATTCTACTGGGACTCAACATCTGGGACCCCTTGCCTGGCTGCTTAAATATGTTGACATCATTTTAAACATTTCCTATTAGTTGGGGGCATATGTAGCATCAGTCAGCTTGTGGCCCCTGTCCAGATCACGGCCAATGCAGTTCTTTAGGCACAAACACTTGAGAAAAGAGTAAGTAGGTATCTTTAAGAATAAGGGGGGCTTGCTATACAAGTATCTGCATAAGAGGTTAATGCTTGAACTGCTTCTATGAGACAGCAAAGGCTGAGAAGAACTCATATGTAGGGTAATAAGACGAGGAGAGTTTATTATCTTCTTAATACTTTAGAATTAGAAACAGATGGATTAATGATCTAAGAGTGATTGGTAAGATCTGTAGGCAACAGAAGGGGGAATTCTTACAATATTCTGAAAAAGAATTTAACAAGTGGAAATGCTTTACCTGGTGGGATAAGAGAAGAGAAGAAACTGAAAACATTTGTAAATGGTGCTGGATGAATGCAGTTGTAAAGAAATTATTATTAAGATGCATGGGGTTATCCTTCCCTGCAAACTGGATGAATGAAAACTACATGGTGACATTTTTAGTCAGATTAATTATCAGACATATTTCTCCCCTTCTGCCAGGTTTGGCAGTCTCACGATTACTCTATTATAGCAGGTCCACTTTGTCAGTACTCATCCTATTTTTCTTTCATTTATTTCCTTTTGTGATAATGTAGGGCCTTCTGCGATATCCATGTTGGGATGAACCTGGTCATTTTTATTTTATTTATTTATTTATTTTACATTTGTTGACCAGGCTAGTCTAACTGGATATATGTCCATTTTCAGTAGAGGCCCAGGGAGAAAAGCTCCAGGAAAAAAAACATACAATTTAAGAGAGAATAACATAAAAATAGTTTTATATAGCAATAATTATACCATAAAAGCAGTTATATACAGCAATAATTTTAGTATAACATGTTAGCTAAAGAAATTGTTAAAATAATATATATATATATATATATATATATATATATATATATATCATAATAATAATAATATAAAAAATAGAAGAATTAAAAGTTTTTTTTTTTTTTTTTTTATAATCCACTCTTACAAGAAACAAGTCTTAGAAGGGGAGTATACTAAGTAGGTTAAAGTATACTAGTAACAATTTATTTCTATGTGAGAGAAAAGGATATAGAAGTATTTTAAGAAGGTTTGTAATAGGAGAAAGGTAAAAGATCAGAGTCAAGAAAATGTTAGTCAGGGTTAGAACAGGAGCATAACCAGTGGTTATTGAAGTAGAGCTTTAGATTTCTTTTAAAAAGTGGGAGAGAGGTCTGAGATGTAAGCTCAGGTGGTAATTGATTCCATACTTTACCGACAGAGTTAGAGAACAAGGAATTACCAGCTAAGTTTTTAGATTTAGTAATATTCAAAAGCATTTTGTTTGAGGAGCGTAAATTTTTGAGATTGCTATATGGTATAATGAAGCTAGAGAGTATGGGAGTATTATGGGGTTGATAAAGGGCCTTGTATGTTATTGTGAGTTGCTGAAATTGTATCTGATTCAGAAATTCTAATCAGCCTAGTTGTTTCAGATTTAGACAGTGATGAGTTCTAAATGGGGAGCCTGTAGCGAATCTGGCAATGTTATTATAGGATATAGCTAGTTTGTGAAGGTTCTTTTTAGAGAGGTTAGTGTAAATGGAAGAGGCATAAAGAAGGGTTGAGAGTAAATGAGTTTTTACTTGCAGATCCCATTTCATTTATCCACACAGAGTTTCAATGTATTTCTAATCTAAACAACCAAGCTTGTCTTTTGTCCTTTTTAACCCCCCCCAAAAAAGACAGTATTCCAAATGAAATGTGACAGTGTTCCAAATTAATGTTTTCCAATTTAAACGTCACAAGAACTTGATACTCCAAAGAAGTGTACATGCTGTCTCCAAAGGCAAAATGGTGCCACCCCTCTTTACGTAGCATTACTGTGATACATTCCTTCTGAAGCAGGAAGAGTTACATGCATTCTTGTATTCTCAGATACTTTTCTCAAATGTCCTGCTTTTTCTTCTCTGCCTTCTACATAACACATCCGCTAAAGTTATGACCTAATTGTGAGTGCCATGTACATTTGCACAAAAGACAATGGAGTCACAAATGACACCAATAAACCAAGATGAAAAGATACTTTTTAAGAAATGTTAATTTGCTGCTCAGCTCTGAGCCTGATGGAGAATTCTGCAGTGGTTCCTTTACTCTGGAAAACTTCCAGCAGTGCACCCATGTAGCTCTGGCCTATGCTTACCAGGCGAGATGATGTAGGCCCCACACACTTTTACATTTTACTACTGGATTAATGATACCAACAGGAGGCATTAGCAGAAGTGCATGAGTTTGCTCTTTTTTGTTCTGTCTGCTACGTTTATGTAGGGAATTAGTAGTTTAGTCTCCTGAGTTGTAATATGTGCCCTGATTCCATGGAAGGCACACTGAGTGATACCAGTGCGTTCCTTTGATTTAGAGCCCAAGTGTTTGCTTTGCTTCTGCCTTCCTCTTGAGCTCAGTTCACTACAATGGCCAATGCCACCATCACTTTTGACATAGTAAGCATGTTTAGAAAGCTCCTAGTTTGTCTTTGAGCTGGCAACTAACTCCCCAGATTCATGCTAGAAACCAAGTCGTTGTCACTAGCTATAGCAAAGCAGCTGACCACTACATGAGTGGATCAGCCAGTGATGATATCATAAAAGACTTGGGTATTGATAGAATTACCGATTTTGTTCTTTTTTTAATATTTGGGGCATTTACCTCCACTGATGACTCTTTATCTCTCTTTCTCCAAGTGGTCAAATCATTCTTTGTACTGGCATTTTCTGTGAATAAGGTGCATTTGAAGGCTCTGCTCTCAAAAAAAAGAGTAGAGCATGAGTCAGATTATCTCACACTTAATACATGGAAATCATTGCAAGGATATGAAGATTTGTTTCTAGTTGGTATTCTAATTAATATTTTGGACATTATACTTCCTGTGCATTAGTTGTTCTTTAATGTCATCATTCCTAGCTTCATAGGTAGGTACTAGGCTATCGGCCCAAGGGCCTATGTAAGCCTAGCCAACAAGGTTCCCTGGCTTTCGCCACCCAAGAAAGTGAATTTCCTGTGCCCCTGTCAAGCAGAGCCACAGAAGTGATCCCCGGGGTGTATTTCCTGTTTCCCATCCACTCATCAAGATTTTTCTTGAAGAGTGTTAATGAGGAAGTTTGTTTGACATAGATGAGTAGCTTGTTCCAGAGTATAGGAAGTCTCTGGGATAAGAATCTATCCCTCCAGCATGTCCTGTTTGTTGTGGTGACAAGGTTTAGGTCCCTAGAGCGTGTAGCTCGGAGGGATTGGGATTTCTTTAGGTGTAGCATGTCCAACAACTCAGGGTTTAACTTAGCTAATTTATATGTTAGGCAGAGATCTCCTTGGAGTAGGCGATATGCTACAGAGTAAGCATCTGTTTGAGGCCAGTAATCCTCTTTGTGAGGTACTTCTATGGCCTTTCCAGCTGCTGCAGATGTCTTGTGAGGTACATTCCAAAAGGGGCGTTGTACTCTATAATGTGTCTAATGAGTGCCGAGTAGAGGGGAACAATGACCTTTTTTTTTCCTGGATGAGAACCCTTTTGTGATGAGGTGTGCCACATAGAAAGATTTCCTGACTACTGTGGCGATGTGATTATCAAAGGAGAGACTACTGTCCGCCTGGGTCCCAAGGTCTCTTATCAAACATTCGGCATTACGTAGACTGCTGTTTATGTGGTAGTTCATAGGTACAATGTTTTTACCAAAGGGGATGACAATACACTTTTTGGTATTGAGCTTGAGGCCATGCCTCTGACACCAGGGCATCTATCTCAGTGAGGTCCTTCTGTAGGATGTCCACATCATTTGGAGACTCAGCTATGGCTCCTAGTTTGCAGTCATCTGTGAACTTCATTAGCCAGAGGCCTTCTGTGTTAACCTGTACTTCAGAGAAGTAGATATCAAACAGGAGAGGTCACAGGACTGAACCCTGTGTTACTCCACTTGTCACTGGTTTGAAGTCAGATTTGGAGTCTGCAACTTTTACAGTGTGTGTTCTGTCAGTGAGGCAGTTGGCAACCCATCTTGTGATGTAGGCATTTATACCTAGTTTAGTGAGTTTAGCTATAATTCCAGAATGAGGGATGGTGTCGACAGCCTTGGCGAGGTCAAGATAGGCTATCTGAACCACCTTACCCTTGTCTACGGCCTTGGGGAATGCCTCAAAGAAGTCGATCAGGTTCAGAAGGCATGATCTGCCTTTTGCAAACCCGAACTGGGTGGGGTCCAGAGTTTGGAGGTTACCAATGTCTTTGTTTATGAGTTTCATGATGATACGTTCCATGCCCTTGCAGACCAGGCTCGTCAGACTAATACGGCGATAGTTTCCAGTATCAGTGGTGGCTCCCCCTTTGTGGAGTCGGATAACTGTTGCTGTGCACCATTCAGTGGGCACAAAGCCTGACGTGAGACTATGATTGAACATGGTGCTTAGGTGGGGAGCCAGTTCATTCTGAAGTTCATATAAAATGCAGTTTTAGCATTCAGTCCGATTGTATATTTATCCTCACCTTCCTTAATTAATTAAGGTCAGTATTCCACCTCTTATCAGTGGTACACCCATATCCCCTAGCCAGTTACCAGGCTCTTCTATGGCTATCCAGGGGCATTGTCAGACCATAATCTATGGATCACTATAGCCCCAGTTAAGCTTATCTGTAGCATACAAGAACGGCACTTGTCAGAAGCATACCTAAACTAATAAATGAGATCTGTGATGAGCTGGTAATGTTTCCATCAAATAAGAAGTGGCTTAGCATATATGGCAGTTTTATCTGCCTGGGACTATGGAAGCACACCCTCGCACCCATTCCATGGCTTTCTTCTTGCCACTAAACAGTTTGTAAAATGGACTTAACAAGTTAGTTACCAGAGCTGTCAGAATCGTAGATTAAACCCCTATATTTACTCATTCATTTTGTTCAAGCAGTGTAGAATACCTCAAGATAAATTCTCATTTTTAAAGCATACTGTCCTGTTAAAATGCAGTCAGTCTCATGGAAGAAGGTTATGCTTTCAGTCCTAGAAAAGGAGACATTCAGATTCAATATGCTGAGTCTGAAAGAGGCACCCCATGTTCAAAGAATGATTCTGGAATATGGGAGCAGGATAATCTGGTATTTATTATGTACTGCAAACATAACAGGCCCAAAGCATTTGGTCCCACATCCTGAAAGAATGATGCACGAAGGAAAATAAATGTGGAGGAGAAAATACACATGGTATCAACTTAAAAAATACTACTAGAGTGCAAATTGGAAAATAAAAATACCTATGATTTCAGTAAAACAACATAGTGATGTAAGCCAAGGAAATAAGAGAACTTGAGTGAATGGAAAAAGGCAAAGAAAAAAGGAAAACAACCTCAGGCAGTACTTGGCAAGCATGTAAGATCCAAAATTAGAAACAGAAACCCTTTATTTGAGGGGCCCACTGTGTTAGATAGGAGGCTGAACATACCCAACACTGACCATGGATGGACACACACACACACTGAAAATTATTGCATTTCCATATTAAATTACTATATGTTTAACGTTTCCTCTAGTTTTATGACATACTTTTCTTTGATTTTTTTTTAACAATGCAAATGACTGCTATTTGGAATTGTTTCCATTTGCTCATAAAATACGGATATGAATAACCTTTTCTGCCACTGATATCTGAATTAATTTCAGCTTCTCTTTAATAAGTTTTCAACATTTTACATGAAGGCAGAGTCTTTGTTTACATCAAGTGTAAACTGCATAATTTATCTTCCTTTTTCTCTGTTCAAGCCATACTTCGTTGCCACTGCCTTTGTGACCCAATGTCAGGCATAACAAGGGAGTGGTCTAGCACAAAGTGGCCTTGTTGACATCAACTGTCTGTTTATCCTGCTGATATTTTTGTAATTTTATTAAAGACGTTCTCTTAAGTGGGCAGTCCTGTACTCCTGCTGTAAAAAATTGTGCCTCCACTGACATCTACTCAAGTTACAGCTCTGGATTCCCATTTTAAAGACCATATTCTAAAGCTATTTACACCAGATGCAAAAACACAGCTCTCGATTCCAAATGATTTTTGAATGTCTGTGAAGTTGGCATTGCATCTTGTCCTAAGCATAAATTGTTTGGAACAGGAGACATAATTTAAGATTATAAGGTCATGGTTTAAATGCATAAATAAGATTTCTGAGCTGTCCTTCAGCTTTTAGTTGCCAGGAACTGCCACTGTTTTCTTGGGAATGGTTAGAACTTCTAATATTGCTAACATCCACAAATAGGGTCCACAATGACTGAATCCATAGCTGGATATTATTGCTGCCTGATAGCATCCAAAATAAATAATAATTCCAATTCTTATAAATACTATTCATCAAATAATTAATTTTTTGCAAGGTGAGCATTTATAAAAAAAAATCACAAAGAAAGAGGTAACTTCAGAATGTCTTGGCAGGTTGGGATCATTTGGCTTACCAAGTCTGCAAAAGTAATTCTGCGGCTGCTTTTAAAACATAATGAGCAGGATTCAACAGGCTTTTTAACAGCTCACTATGTTTTCAAAGCAGCCACAGAATTACTTTTGCAGACTTGGAAGGCCAAATGGTCCACCTAGTCAATACTGATTTGCATTCAGAGATTCATAAAAAGGCTCCAAATGGTATAGTCTTTATTATGTAATGCAGAAGTTTTGCAATGCTTGCTAAGCTGTTTTGCACTTTTGAATGGCTTTCAGTCACCCATCATACTATTTTTCCAAGCAATTTGGGATTACAATAGCATATGACTTGGCTAGTTACATCCAAGAATGATTCAGTAAGGCATGTCTGATGCTAGTGTAAGTGCACATTACTACAGTGCATATGATCAGCATGAAGAGTGTTCAAAGGTAATTCACAAGTGTGCATCAGCATGGGTCTATATTAGATTACCGAATGCGTAAAAAATAGAACAGTGATTAATCGACCCTATGTAAGTGAAAGCTTGCAATGTCGAAGTGTCAGAACAACGATTTTTTTCCAAGGGGAAAAAAGACGCTGTTCCAACAAAAAAAATAAATAAACAACTTCAAACATTTCATTAAGTGGGGGGCTTCACCCCCACACCCTCCCTACTTAAATATACCAACTCAGAGACCACACTACAGTGTCGAAAACAGCAAAGTACCGAAGTGGCCAAGCAAATTCTTTCCCAGGGAAAGAATTCGCTTAACAGACACTTCAATATTTTGCATTTTCAGACTTTTAAGTTCAACCAAGACACATTCAAAAGAATGTGTCTTTGGTCTTGTAATATAGACCCGGTCAGCATTGCCATGGTAATGCTTTGAATTATATCTATGCAGTGCTTCAGTCGCTGAGCAGTGGGTATCTTGCATTGTCTTCCAGGACGGTATACAGAGCAATCCCCAACTTTAATAATTTGCTTGCAGACACTGTAGCTTGTGCTTAAATGCAGATTCTCTTTGCAGTTCAGTGCAAGACAGTCTGATTTTGGCCCGTTATGTATGTTTGTTTCTGTGTTATGAACTTCAGGGATCTCAAACAATCCATCAGTGGGGAAGTTTGTAATTCTCTTAGAAGAGTAGGCTTTCAGTGATTCTTCTAGATGAGGAGTCAGCTTATGTAATGGTTTATATGTTCACACCAAAATCTTTAATTTAATGTGAAGAAAGTAAAAAACAGGCAGAATATGAGATGAATGTGTAGGTACAGTTAATAAGCTAGTAGCAGCATTCTGTATCAACTGAAACCAATGTATTTCTCCAGCAGAGAGGCTGAGTTACAAGAGGTAACAGCTGTAATAAAATGGGGTAGTAAACCACAATGCCAGGGACGTTTTCATGAAACAGCTGTTTCATTTTGGAGGTGGTCCTTAACTGGCAGAGAGAGAGAGAGTAACTAAGCTCATGCAGCACTTGAAGACTTAAATAAAGACAGAGTTCATTATCAGACTTCATCCCAGATTGTGCACCTTAGTCGCACAGGATAAAACATCCTTCTAAGCTGTATTGTAAATTCAAGATCTGAATTTATTGATCTGAAAACTGAACAGTTAAAACCTTAGCCTTAGCCTATGTCCCACACCACTTTTGCTTGGGATGTTTTTTAAAATGCTTCTTCATTTTTGCCATTCCTTGAAGAAGCAGCAGCAGACGAATTCTCCTTTTTGAGACCTGCATCAAGGATGGCAGGGTTGCACATCTCCTGTTCATGTTTTTCCCTGGGGAAGAAGCCAAAGATGAGGTGGCCTTCACACAGTGGACATGTACTGTCAACTCTATTTCTACCTGTAAAGGATGTGTGACTACAGGAACACAGAGCAGCTGTTGATCTCCTTTGCTTCAGGGAAGAACTGGCTGTCAGTTTTTAAGCAAACCCTTTCCAAGAGAATTGCTGACTGCACTGTCTTGTGTCACTGAACAGCTGATCATCTGCTAGAAAATGCTGGTGTTAGATCCAGTACTTATTTCAAAAAAAGTCTCTTCTGCAAATATTTATAGTTAGACTACTTTCCAAGTCTTATTTATTTAACATTTGTTTATCGGTAAAGTCCAGCTGAGACAGAGCCCATTTTCAGCGGAGGACTGGGGAGAAACTCTCCAGGTGCATGTTTTTGGAATGTGGGAGGAAACTGGAGCACCCAAAGGAAGCCCACATGAGCGCAGGGGGGACATGCAGATTCCGCACTGAAGGAAGCCCAGCCAAGAATCAAACCAGAGAACCTCTTGCTGTGAAGAGACAACACTAACTGCTGCATCACTAACCAACAATGCTAACTGCTGCTGTCCTTCTGTCCAGTTTTATGGTCCTGCTCAACTTGCCTGAAATACTTCCTTACTGTCTATCTGCAGAGGAAGAATCCTAAAATCAAGTATAATAAATATGTACTTACCATATCAGTTGCTATGTGAGGAAGTCCTCCTCAATGGCTATTTTATTATTTTCTGTTGTTCCCTCTATGCTTGGACAACATCTCCAACCATTGGGTACTATTGAAATTTTTTATAGGCCAGGCAGTTATATATTTATTTACTTCTGCATACGGTTTATTTCTGAATTATAGACTGTACTTGCTTCATGGATAGGAATGAATTGGAGGGTGCAGAGGTACTAGAGATGGGAGTGCATGAAGGGTGCAGAGGTGCTAAAGATGCTCATCTAGATGATCACGACCTCATGGAGTGCACCAGCAGAATGAACACAGATCCACAAGCATGGAAGATTAAAAGAAAATAGCTGAGCTGGGGACTACATGAGAACTCAGATTATCTGGTTGGTAACATACACCTGTAATTCTTCTGGCATTTTAGAAATGTCAAGATCAGACATATTCTTATGTTCATTATGTTTACCGGATTATTCCTTCTCAGACTTGGTCTCTTTTCCTTGTGATATTTGAAATTTCTTCTCTAAAAGTAGATCTTTAAGCTACCTTACATTAGTTG
Organism: Protopterus annectens; assembly: GCF_019279795.1. Classification (NCBI taxonomy): domain Eukaryota; kingdom Metazoa; phylum Chordata; order Ceratodontiformes; family Protopteridae; genus Protopterus; species Protopterus annectens. Next base: position 387,986,186 of record NC_056747.1, on the reverse strand, counting down.
CTTGTTAAATCATTCAGTGTTCTCAAAGCTACAGTACAAATTTAGGAGCTGTATTATATAAAAAGGCGGTTTCCTTACACTTGTAAACACTTGGAGTATTGAAAACAGGTTTGAATTCAATACAAAAAAGCAACATTGTCACATTAGCTAGATAAACTATCTGCCCACCATACAGCATTGAGAATATCCCACTTCAAAATGAAAACAAATTAGAGACCTGGAAAGCTGGGCTGATGATTCCCCTCTCCTTTTTACATCACCTAGCAAAGGTTGGCGTATTGAAAATTGTCTTGAATTGAAAACTGGCTAGAAAATGGCACATTGTCACATTTGGCAGACAAACCATCCCCCCAGCACACAGCACTGAGAATACACTACAAAATGAAAATGTAGTTACAGACCTGGGAACCTTGGCTGATGATTCCCTTTCCTTTGATCATCTTGTAGCAATGACTGTCAAGAAATCATTCTACTTTGCGCAGATGATCGCCAGTGGAGTATCATCCAAATTTAAAGAGGTTATTGTCCTCTCGTATTCAACACTGATAAGACTATTTATAGAATACAGTGTCATCAGACATATTAAACAATTGGAAATAACTTAGAGGTTCCTAACGGAGAGGATCACAGGTTTAAAAAAATACATAAGTTACCAGAAAAGACTAGAAACACTGTCCCTCTTTCCTATGTCTTATAGACAGTTAATTAAATTCTTTGTCTGGTAATCATATAGATAGACTGGTCCAAAGGACCAATGTCTAACCACAAACCAGGCCATGAAGACATCAGTACACATGTATAATGTGAACGATAAATAGCAACAGGAAGTTACAACAGTGTAACATTCTAAAACATAAGTATAACAGCAGGATACAGAGTATTTATGGCATTTACAAGACAACTATCAATAAATAAATGTCTGTTTTTTTGTGGGGGGGGGGGGTAGGGTCATAGAGGCAATGATGTTTTGTTAAGGAAATATATCTCTCAACTTCTTAGTGCAAGAAATCTAGACAAAGCCTAAGAAAATGAGGGGCCAAAGGCCCACAAATAGGGACAGATTTTAAATATGGCTCTATAAACTTAAAAAGTTGCCAGAATAACAATTTGTGTTAGAATGCATTTTTCTGAAGGATATGAAGTCTGAAACTCATGTCATTATTTAGTGACTTCAATTCCTCAGTGATGTGCCAGAAAAACACATTTTTTGAGGAACAGACCAATGATATGAGGCAAAAATCTGCACATTCTGTGAAAATGTGGGCAGTTGAGTGGTTATGTAAGGAAAAAGTTATATACATATTCTTGTGATTAATCTGCTAGAACCAGATGAGAAATGCAAACAAGTGTGAAATTCCCTGTATAGTGCAGTTCAGAATAATACTCCACTTATGGATTACACACTTTGCATTAACTGTAACTGGTAGACTGTTTATTTCTGGTTTGTTATTTGTATTTTCCCAGGGATGGTTGACTAAATGTCTCACTTTTTTTCTGCAGATGACACCCTGTATGAATCTCCAGAACCCATTTTCACAAGCAGCAACTGTGGTAACAGCCTTCAAATGTCTTTGCTCTTCTTGGTTGTAACTTTGTTCTTGACTTTTCTCACATCATAGCAATGGAAAAAAAAGAGCACTAGAACACTATCAATACCAACATTTTATATTTCTCAGACCAAAAGGCACAGCCAATGTGAGGAAAGCAAAGGACACAAAGAGAGATGGTTTAAGAAGGGAACAAAAAAAAACAGAAACTGATTTTATGGGTCATGAAGCCTGTGACCTATTTTTTATGAAGATAATTTGACTGTGTAACTAGCAGCATACCAAGAGAGGAAAGAGTTAAAGACTTTGAGAAAAACAGTACAGCAAAAGGGAGACAGAGACAATCATTTTGTTGATTAAAACTTCTTTTGAGTCTGGAATTTTGCATACATTATTAAGAGACCACAGACACAGTGAACAGTAATGGGTAGAAGTGCTGCTGTTGCTACCAGGAAGGCAGCACTTCCAAAACAAGTAAAAAGAATACTTATTTAGTGGCAATTGCCACTCAGGACATCCAGATGAATGAAACAATGTCACTATTGTACATTTTTTAACTGTGTTGTTCAATGCTTTATCTTTTGCTGTTTTAGGTCAGACAACTCTGGAATTTGTTTTGTCTTGTTTGGTATGTTATGTTGTTATGCCACTGATGGACTAACCCACAGGATGTGGTACTCTGGATTGATGAGAAGAATAGGACAAACTGAGGAGAAGAGCCCACGTAATGGTATCACATCCTGCAGCCGGTGCCATCTCAGTATGTGTCTGTCTGCCCTACTTCGCTTCTGCACAGGACTCAGCTGATAACTACAGCCTATTTATTGGAACACAAGACTCAGTTATAATGCAAGGTCATTCACAACCCTCAAAGCACACACCTTGACCTTGTTATGACTATTTCTGAGATATTGTCTCTCTTATACTTTTATTCCATGTCTGGATTAAGGAAAGTTACACCAGGGCCAGTCATTGTCACACCAGCACCCCTAAGTGTATGCTTAAGTTGCAGATACTGGACTGGTACTTCTATCCTGCTTTTTCCCAAATAGCTTGACACTGAAATGTATAATTTGCAGGCAAGATGAATCATCACCAGGAGATATCTGACCTCTGACCTATGGACCTTATTCAAGCCTTTTTCAGGTGGACTGCAATATGTGAATAATACAGATACAACACACTATATTCAGTGTTAAGAATCAAAACAGTTGAAACTGGGACATCTGAACTTAACCTGACATTCTTCAAGATCTCATTCTATGAAATATAATTAAACTGCATGTTGAGTCATGGGCTGTGGGAAACTGCACTCAGCTTTGTGTCAAAAGAGAGTCTAGTGCAGAGAGTTAAAAGCATTTGCCAGTTATTAAGAGATAAGAAGCTACAACTTGGAGGCAGGCAGCTGGCATTAGGATAACAGCATCAGTGGTCGCATTTGCTTTGGTATGAAATTAGTGCCGTGAATGGGTATTGTTTTCTTATGAATTGGTTTCTGGCTATCTTTACTGTGTTTTAATTCATTGGGTAAGACAAAAGCTGTTCCTGCTTTCAGTATGTATTTTTGTGGAGTGTAGAGGGTTATGACAAGTTTCTTTGATATAGGGGTGGGACTCACCAGGTTATGATCTGACATATTTTGGAACTATTCAGACAAAACATAAACGTCCATAGGGTTTTGGGGAAAAGCGAAAGTGTAGAGCTAACAATTCCCTTTACTTCATTCTGGAAGAAAGGTGTCTATGTCTGCAGACTCGTAATTCAGTTCTTACAGACATATGCATCATTATGCTTTATACACAGATTGAAGGTAGTGGAATGCATAACATTGGCTCATGCACATTTGCCAGTTACTACATAATTATTGATTACCATTTAAGAATGGATTAGAAGGTCACCTGTAGATTAAAAGTCTATTGGGATATAACTGAAGGTGGCAGGTGCGTGAATATGTATGTCTGTGTGCCTAAGTATGAGAAAACACTAGTATGCACATATATATGTGTGTGTGTGTGTGTGTGTGTATGTGTGTGGGGAGTTGTTTGGGTGTGCATGTGAGATCAAACACTTGTCTGCATATACACATATGTACGCATATGTGCATGTGAGATCATACACGTGTGTGTGTGTTCACAGTCATTTGTGGTTTATGTTTGTGTGTATGCGTGTGTGTATGCCTGCACATAAGTACTGGTAATAAGTAGGGTTGGGAAGCACTGTAAAACTTTTTTTGCATGGGGTTGTAAAATACAGCTTAGCAAACACCAGCACCATATATAATGTGTACATAAAAAGCAAAGTGGTTTTGTTTTTAATTAATTCTCATCATAAATCAATGATGGTCTTGCTTCAAAGTAGAGGAGGAACCAGCTGAGCTGGTGACTTAACTGGGATACTTAGCATGTGAGGGACAATGTCTATTCCCTTTAAAATTCTTCTACAAACAGCATTCTAATGGAAATGTAAACATCAATCCATCCAAAAAAATCACCATTTACATTTTTTAAAGATCTTTGTTGTGTAAGTATCACTGGGGCAGCTCCTAGCCACTCACAGGCTGGGTGGTAACAACAGAAATAAGCTGCTTGGCATGCCTCACCTTTCATGTGTTTTGTCTTCGACTTTCTTGTTTATTTTGCCAAATAAGGTTCTTGGCTCATCATTCAAAATGCAACTTAGCTTTACTCTTAGGTATACAGCTGTTTTGTTTTAGACACTGTGGCTTGTGGTAACTGATGACAACATACTTTGGATTCTGTATTTTTTTATAATAAAAATAAAAAGATACAATCTTTTGTAACTTTTTGGCTGACTTCATTTTTTTTGTCAAATACTTTGAGTAAAAAGTTGGGCCTGTGTCTCGGTGGTATCATTACCTGCATAACTCGGTAAGTATTGCTCTGTTCTACATTTAATTCTGTACAGTTTACTTTCTGTGGATATGGACTTACTGTTTTATGAAATACAATACTTATTAATTGCATAAACTGCTCCAAGGTGCAATATATATCAACATTTATATAAAAAAAACAGAAACACACTAACCTGAAATTAGTTCTTTACAAACTGTTATCAAAGCAAGTGTTAATAAATTTCAGATGAATGCAGGTTTAGCTTTTAACAGGCATTTGACACTGTAGACCATAATACTTTAATACACAAGCTTGCTGATAAACCCACAAAATCTTGCTTTATCAGCTAGTTTTGTCACTCTGTCTAAGGGGACAGGGACAGGGAGGGAAATTTCAAAGTGAACATGCAAGTCGAAGAGAGAAAGTTCCTTGGGTTGTCACCTTTCTTCACTATACAGATAGAGGTTAAAGTTATCAAAATAATTCAGTTTTCTGAGACAGACAGGTGACATTAAATTAGCTCCTATATTCTGGAGCAGGTTACATTTAAGTTTGTAATGAATGTAAATAAAGTTTACATACTGAGATAGTGACATTTCAGATTTTATATAATGTGTAATATGAAAAAAATGTCAATTCAGGAACTTAGAAACTGTATGGCTGGTAAACTGTCCTTTTCCTACGACACTGCTTAGGTTAATAAAGAACCATAAACCTTTGGTTTAATTTTCAGATTCACAACATATAAGAGACTGGATGTCTTATGTCTTAAGCCAAGACTGCAAACTGCTAACAGCACAAAGTCTTAGCTCTGCTTTTTTTTCTTTTTTTCTGATAGGATTTTATTACACAAAGTTAACAAAAACTTATTTTCTTATACATTTTGAGTCTTTTAAACAAACTTGGAGAACTATTTGAAAGAAAAATCAAGTTTTTGTGTTTTTTTCTTTGATTTTTCCTGTCAGAAGTTTTATTGACTGTTGTGACAGAATGAGCCACTCAAAAGTGAGTTTTCAAGACACCTCGGTGAAAAAAGAACTACAGTCTATAATGGGCAATATACAGGAGCTTTCTGTTAAATTTGATAACCTTGAGATCAAAATGGACAATATAAAAGAAGATTCCAAGAAACAAACAGAAATTTTAAAAGAGATCATGAAACAACAATATGTTCAGATTTTAACAATAGAAGACACATTAAATTACCTGGATAGCAGAATGGCAGAAAGTGAGAATCACACATAATTTTTGTTAAAACAAAATACTTTGCTTATGGAAAACCTAGAAGACCTAGAAGGCAGATCTAGAAGAAATAATATTAGGATATATGGAATACCAGAAAAGGAAGAAGGCGACAATATGTTGTAGTTTTTTAACTAACTGGATGCCTAAAATTCTAAATCTATGAGAAGCTCTCTCTTTTGGTGTTGAGAGAGTCCATAGATCTCTTTCGACTTCTTCTTTGAAGAAAAATCCTCCGGTCCACAGATCTATTATTGTAAAGTGTCTCTCCAGCCCAGACAAGGACCTGGTACTGAAGACTGCTTGTGATAATTCTCCAATAAAAATAAAAAACACACTATCAGGTTTTACAATGACTATAATGCATCTGTTATGATCAAAAGGAAAATGTATTCCATTCATAAAAGACTTAAAGAAGCTAAACATTAAAATTCAACTAATTTTTCCCACCAGAATTAGGATCTTTTTACAAGAAGGTCAGAAAACTTTTAATTCTCTGGAAGATATAGTGGATTTTCTCAGATGAAGAAACATTTTGATCAATCAGAAAATATAGAATGAGCTCTTGTCAGCTTGAAGAGACAAGCAACAAGAAATGTCTGATCTTTGAAGGACAAAAATAGTAAAAAAAAAAAAATAATAAAGAAAAGTAATGCTGTTCTCATTTTCGATTTTGCCTAAATGGCTTTCTCACAGGTGTTCAGTTTTGTCATCTATTACAGTTCATCATCAAATACAAGGTAAAAACAAACAAAAAATACACTTTATCAAAATAAATTTTCTATAGTATCTGAAATAAATTTTAATTCTCTCTAACATTTTTTCAAAGATAGAGACTAGTATGCATGTGGTGGAGGGTGTGTATTAGCAGTATCTGAGATTGATTGTGTGTGTGTGTGTGTGTGTGTGTGTGTGTGTGTGTGTGTGTGTGTGTGTATGTGTATGCATGTATGTGTGTGTGTGTATGTATATATATATATATATATATATATATATATATATATATAAACCATTACCCACAAGTCTCTATTATTTTATTTAAATCCTCTCAAACATTTTCTAACACAGAGAGTAGTGTGTATGGGGTGTATAGTAACATGCTTAACTAATGCACTTAATTTATATATACTTTCTATACATAATTTCAAGTAATCTGTTTTTTTTTTGGTTATTCTATCTGGTGAATGTGGGTGTATGTGATAAGCTTTATCCATGTGCAGTGGGTATTGTGTTGAGTAGTTTTGGCTGCATGAAAATCATTTACATACATTACTTAATTTTCTTTTAATAGGTTTAACTTGTCTGGTGTTTGTTCATTACTTGGGCTCTTATTTAAAGAATTAGAGCTGCTATTGACCTACTGACTGATTTTTTTTTTACAGTAACTGCTTATTTTCAGTCCCTTTTCCCACCTAGTGTTTTTTTTTTTGTCACATACCTTGAGCTGGTTTACAACTTATAACAGTCTAGATTCCATGTTCAAGCTACCTGTGCTGCAGGAAATGCATTTAGAACTTTAACCCTCATTTACAGAAAGTGAATTTTTAGAATGTTAAAATGAGCAGCAGAAGCACAAAAATTGAACATTTAAAATTAATCTAGTTAATTTCAAAACATACACATGTAGTTTTTATGTTAATTATATTTTAAAAAGTGGAATATTGAAAATAAGAAAAGGAAAGAAGAATGCAGTTGGAAGAAGAAAAATAAGACATCTACAGATTTAAAGGCACCTGGTACTAATCTCTGTTTAGTGGCATCTCGTGGTCACCCTAATTATAGTTTAATGAAAGGTATATCCTTTATATAAGTACAGTGTAAATATAATATACTCATGCAGGAGATCATCACAGTACAGAGGAAGTGATGAAAATGCTTGTTTAAAACAATATTTCTGGTTTTAATGTGTCATGAAAGAAGCTGAAAAAACTAATATAACTTTAATAATAATGAGTTAGACAGTTATTGCTTTGCAGAATACTTCTGATAAAAAAGAAGCATCTATTACAGTAATGGGATTTCTTCAACAGTTTCTTTGGTTCTGTAACATGCTACCTGTTATATTGTACACACAAATACTTACATACTGTCAGAATGGATTTTGATTATTCAGTCTAAATGTTTCAGGACTTGGCATTGTGAGTCCTGATATTTAAAAAAAGTTACTTTTCTTAACTGATGAATTACTGTCACCTAATATATTGTTTCATAAACACATTTCATTTATGCAAGTACAAACCATTAACTTCTTTGCTAGCTATGTCTTATATTTATGACATTTTCCAACTTTTGCATTTTCAAGGGATATCTGGTATTTTCTACATGGGGTCCCTCAGAATACAGATTTTTCATAAGGAGAGTTAGTTTCATTAAATAATATCTAATAAGTAAAATAACTAATCTGCTTCTTGCAACAGACAGTGGCACACCTAAAGGGTTAATCTCATAAAAAATATAACCAGCACATAGACCATGGGTGATCCACACAAAATGGAAGACCTGAGATATAATATGAAGAGATAGTTAAGCATCAATACTGTTGGAGGAATACAGAATACTTACCAATGCATAGTGTGGATGAAGCTGATAGCACTGTAAACAGAGAATGACATGTGCCATACATAACATCTGGTGTGTATTAAAATAATGTTAGAAAGAGCTATTAATCATCTGAAAGTTGGTAAGAAACAGATTAATCATCCATAATTAAGTAAATGATGCTACATTGCAATTCTGTATACACAAGGACATCCAAATATAAAAACACACTCAAATTGAAATACATACTTACACAGACCACACTTGTCTATTCATAAGCAAGGGGTCTACAGATGTATTTACACAAGGTATGACCAACTGCCTACAAAAACTAAATACCTCCATAACCTTTTGGTATTACGTCAGTATACAGTTGTCCCAATGCTTTCCTTAAAATGCAATTGTGAAGTCTAACACCTGATGTGATGCCCAAAAGAGATGTGCAGTGCAACAAAACTGTAAGGTTAAACAAAAGGAACACTTCATTACTAAACTACAAATGAAAACAAGCATGCAGGAAGCTAGCATAAATTATATGGGATAACATATGGTTCACACCTTTGCTCGCTGATTGCTATAAAATTGTTTTTTTATACAAAATGATTTTTGTAGACATTTGACTGGAAACTATTAACAGTGATTATAAACTTGTTCTGAGAGAAATATATTTATTTGACTTCTATATAGATATTAATTTGCATATAACACCATTTATATACATTACTGTACTTATATTTTAATATAAGCTGTTGTCTTCTGTACTATATGAAACAGTTTAGAACAGAAGATACTTAAAAGACTTCAAGCTGCACAATATCTGTTGCCTTAATTATTCAGAGTTACTTCACTAATTATTGGAAAATAATAGCAATGAGCAGATTTAACTCTTCAAAATGCATTTGTTAGTGAAATTTGTAATTTTATTTTATACTAAACTGACTTTTAAATCATTTCAAGCATTTTCATCTCCCATTGGTATGATGAATACAAAAACTTGATCTGCACATTTCAGAATATGGCAATGAAAGGTATTATAAGCAAATTTTAAACACATGATACTTAAAATATAATAATAAAAGATTGCTTCCTGTACAGAAATTAGATGTTAAATGTATATTCCAAATACTAGAGGTATTGATAACAACATACATCGATTCATAATACAAACATTCACTTAAAAACACTCTCATTTATATATTCACTCTCATGCATAGATACATAGAACATATTCACTCTCTTAACTGTTAATATACATGTATAACAATAACATACATGTTAATATACATATCCAGCATCTACTCATAATTTATAAACACATACACACAGTTATATGTATGTACATCCATTTAAATATATTATGTATATATAAGTACATACAATATATACAAATATGTAATTTTACATTGTAGCACCTTTTAATTATCCTTCCATATTCTAGTACTTTCACCTTTTTACCCATGTTATTAAATGAGTTTTAAAAGTCTTATGATATGTGATCTTGATATGTACTGGTGTTATGATGTCTGTAGGCTAATGTGTTATACGTGTTGTCAGTTTTATTTCCTACATATAAATGTTTAAATACTAGCTAGAGTATTTTCTATAGTAGGATTAATTAGAAGAAATGACTATATAAAATGTGTTGATCAAATAGAAACATTTGAAATGCATTATTTCTGTGAGATTTTTGATATATTCAGAAATACATAATGCCATTCTTTATTATTATTTATGTGAGATTTTTGATATATTTAGAAATACATAATGTCATTTTTTATTATTATTTCTGTGAGATTTTTGATATATTTAGAAATACATAATGTCATTCTTTATTATTAACATTTCCTACTTTAAACATTAATATTTCTCATATTAATACTTTATATTGTTTTTCCTTTTAACATGACTTGATGTGCTCTAAATAGTTATAATTAATAATATTGTTTTAAATTAAGAAGCAGTAGCAACTGTTTAGCTTGGTAACATTCAGATGGGTTTGTTGGTGCATGTTTTGTATGATTATATCATCAAATCAGGTAATTTTTATTCCATGATGCAAGGCTTGAATGTATATAAGCTTGAAATTTTGATTTTTTTGTATCTGTCCACAACAACAATTATTACTACTTGGTTATTATATTTTAAGCTAAGTCATCTTAAATCAGTGCATTTACATGTTCTTATGAATGTTAACATATAATTGTCTGTCATTAAACATCAATGAACTTAATAATTCATTGAAGAGGAGTAGCTTAAACAAATATTTAAAACTGCATAAAGCTCACATAATTTTCTTACATGAAATGCATTTGTTATCTGAAGATGTAGAAAGATTGATGTTAAAAAGATTATTCAACTCTTGTGAGCTCTCATTTTAAATCAAAAAGAAGATGCACTCATTCTTTGGAGAAATTTATTACCCAAGCCTAAAATATTAAATAACTATTCAGATAAAAATAACATGTTGGGTTTAGCAGCAACAGAAATTGACAAAAAATCTTATACTTTTGTAAAGTCTTACTGGATACCTGGAATTGGAGCCAAAGCTATTAAAAATATTTGGATATTAAACCTTACAAAAAGTGAATTGTTTACTGCAGGAGATTTTAACTGTATTCTTTCCAGTAAAGACACAACTACTGATAAAGTTATTAAACTATTCTCAGTAGCTAAACACATATTTTAATAATTCTTAACATTTGAGAAATACCTATAATATTAATCAACTAACTCTCTTAACTTTGCACATTATTCCTATAGATCTGGCACCCAGACAAACATTGATAACGTTTTTACTTCTACTTGTTTATTTACTAAAATTGAATATGTATTGATAACTTCATTGTCTTTTATCTGACCATAATGCTATTACATTTATGTTAATGTTAAAGCCAAGTAATTTGATTTACTATCAGAGACTCTCTGCTTATATAGGAAAATTAAAAGACTTTAAGGAATGGTGTCTAAAAGAAATAGATCAATGCACCAAATTTAATAATAATGGAGAAGCTTCAGACGTAATTCTCTGGGATGCTTAAAAGCTTATCTATATGGTAGAATTAAAAATTGGAGATAAGGAGTTGATATATTTGCAGTCTAATGTAGATAAATTGAAATCCAATATAAAATCTTATGACAAATCGGCAAATGTTGAGTTGAAAATATTAAATCAGAAATATCTTGATGTTCTTCACCATATAATATCAATAAATCTGGAAAAATTAAAATTACACAATGTACTTCACCATATAATAGCAACAAAATCTGGAAAATTAAAATTACAAACTTAGTCAATAAACCTAAAATACTTACACAGTTTGGCTGTTCGCTTTAAGAAAAAAATAATCATAATAAATAAATCATTTCCAAACAAGGTGATAAAAAAAGAAGTGACTGATTTAAAAGACATGCTAAAATGCTTTAGGAAATATTATGAAGAAATTAACAACAAAGTGACAGTCTTAGACAGTCGTAGAAATCAACAACATAACACATAACTTTTTAAAGAACAATATAAAGTTTAAATTAACCAAAGACAAACATCCAAAATTGATAAGTTATTCTCTTTTAATGAGTTAAAAGATCAAAATAATAATCTTAAACCAAATAAAGCCCTTGGTCTTGAAATATATAAATTGTTCCCAGAGAATATTTTAAATATCCTATTAAATGTTTTTGAATAAGTTAAACATATGTCAACCAGCCCCCCCAATAAATATTCCCTGATATCTACTATATTGAAACCAAATAAAGATTCTAATTTATGTTCTTTGTACCATCCTATTTCACTATGAAATGTTGATTATAAAATATTTATATCTATTCTTACAAAAAGGTTGAACCTTATTATGCCAGGATTAATACATGATGATCAGACTGGTTTTATACTACATAGAAAAGTTCAGGGTAACATAATTAGGCTTAATAATTTAATAGATCTGGCTAATAAAAACAAAAAAAAAAACTAGCTATAAGTAAGGCTTTTGATTCTATTAGTTAGAATTATTTGTTCAAAGCACTTAAACAATATGAATTTTCCCTAGATTTTATAAATTGCATAACTAATCTGTATAATAACTCATTCTATTTTATTAAAATTGGCTCTTTTCTTTCTAGCTCTTTCAAAATATTAAAAGGTACAAAGCAGAGCTGTCCCTTGTCACCACTATTTATTTGCTCTAGCAATTATAACTTTTGCAAACTTTATTAGATCTAATAGCAAAATTTAGGGATTCTCAATAGATGAAAGTTATTCCTGTAAAATCCAGTTATTTGCAGATGACTTTTTAATAACAAGTAGTGATGCCAAAGCTTCAATAGAAAATGTAACCAAATCTATTAATGATTATTTGAAAAAGCATCAGTTTTAATGTTTAACCCTGATAAAACAGAAACTTTACTTATTAATAAAAAAGTTAATTATTTAAGAAACTATACATATTTTATTTGGACATTTCACAAATTATCTTGGAATTATAATTAAATCTACTGTACAAGCCTCAATAGCAGTAAATTATAGTAATTTAATAGACAATGTTAGTAAAATAATTATTAACTAGAACAAATTTTGTTTTACAATGGAAGATATACTTATTTTAATAAAAATGATAATCCTACCAAAATACATTTCTATCTACAATCACTAATTATTCTCCCAACTAAAAATCTTTAAGAAATTAAATTCTACTGTTAATTTTCTCTGGTTCCCTAATAAATCAAGAATATCCTTTGAGTGGCATGTTAAACGTTGGCAAAAAGGTGGATTAAGTTTTCCAAGTGTTGAATTATATGCCGCATCCATAATAATCAATTTAATATCTCTATGGTTAAATTCCTGTTACCAATCCACTTGGAAATACATTCATGAAAGATTAATAAATAGCAGCTATGTTGTAGAATCTTTCTCTAAATTTGGAATTAATAACTTTTACTGGATTTTGAAAGACTTATATTTAAATGAAAAGAAAAAAATACCATTCCTTTCCCTTCACTAATTACAGTCTTATAAATTTTAAAAGATTTATGAATTTTAACTATATAGTTGAAGATCTGTTGTTTTTATTGTTTCCTATATCAAATACCATGGGTTGTTTGGAAACTTTTAATATAAACAAAATGCTAGACCTTAGAGATACAAATTTAATCTTTTGCCATCAATTCCTAATCAGAACTAAATCACATAATACAGATTATCTTTTTGCAAGACATTGTTTAGAAAATAATAATTGGTTGACTATACAATCTTGCAAAAAATGTTAGTTATAAAACCAAAATCTCCATGGATTCAAACAAAACATATTCCAAAGACACTTGAGTTTTTTTTTAAATCAATAGTATCTCAAATAATAATAAATCATATATATCAATCAAGTTATAAAATAATAGTTTGGTTCCATGGGTTTATTGTTTTGGAATTACTCAACTAAGATTAATGAGAAGGCCTTTTCTGATGAATGTAAATAATTAAATCTGTGGAAAAACATATGCATGGAGATTTCTTCACAGAGCTTTTTTAACTCCACAGAAAGTGACTTTAATATATAACTTTGAGACAATTGTTAGATGTGTAATGAAGTCTCTAATGCAGATTGATTTCATATGATTTTGGATTGTAAAATAGTAGCTCCTTTTTTGGTTTGAATTTAGAAATTTTGCCAAAGCTTTGGGGACAGATAATTGCATCATTTCTAATTCCTTGATAATATTAAATGCTCCAGTTCCAGATTCCATTCCTAGGGTGCAGGTGCCTCTCCTTTGTTCCATTTTAGCTACAGCAATAGTCACAAAGAATTGGAAATGTAAAACTACTCTTTCTTTCACCAAACTCATTAATTTAGCAAAACATGTCTGTAAAAAAGGATTGCCACCTGCCAAAATTAGAACTTCAAATATTACTCACCAGTTTGGATTTTGGTCAAAATTAAATAATTTACTTGATACATTTTAATGATTTAAGTTTTCCATGCTTGATTTTGTTGTGGACATCTGTTAATAGTTATTTTTTTGTTCTGTTTATCTTTAAATAATTTTGTACAATCTTTGTTTTAAAATTAATAAAAAGTTGTTTAGAAAAAAACTGCATTTTTGCTCCTTTGTTCCTTATAGCTGGAAAAAGCTTGAGAGGTTAAGTGACACATTTATATTTTATGTTCAGAACTTGGACATGTATTCACTATTATACAGGCACCTGAATGGAAACATTCTTTGTCTACAAAGCAATGCATGATGACTTATTTTTTGAAAGTGCCTGTTTAAAGAGAAACCATGAATCTAGGAAACTAAGTAGTTCTCCAGCTAGATTTAAACAATAAGATACACATCATAAAAAATAAATGATTTAAATCAAAGTTGTGGAAGACTAGGACAGACAAATATTTCACCAAAATAAAGCAAAAGAACTAATACATTCAAAAATTTTGTACCTATAGAAGTTGGAGAATAGCATTACAATTCACTTGAAAGGCATATGCAGCAGGCACAGTGATGTATTTAAATCCTGCCACCTAACTAGTATAAATATGTGTCATTTAGAACTTTATACAACTATTCCAGCATGTATTACTATTGCTGTGTATGACTGATTTTGACATCCAGTCCTTCCATGGTCATTCCTATATGTGACCAGGCACTTGGAAAGGCTGAAGTATAACAGCCACCTTTTGGGCTATACCTTTGATATTTTCATGTTGATGTCCATACTCGTACCTCTGTCAAATGCTGATCTCCTAACATAGAGCTCCATGCCTCATGTGAGGTCAGAAACAAACAAACTAAATTGGGTTAGTCCTAGGACCATTCCCCAAGGGATACCTCCTACTCTTGTCATACCTTCCTTTGTCACCTCTACAAAGATGTCACTGTACAGCTTCCTGATCACCCAGTCACAGAACTGGATTAAGTTACTCTGATAAGTTATACCTGCTATGTCTCCCTTCTGAAATTTCTTAAGCAACCCATTATGCTCCAGGATCCTTGCTATGTTGTTTTCTAAGTCTTAAATTCAGGACTACTTCCACTGTTTTGCCCAATACTTCAGTTAAATTCACTGGTCTTTAGTTTAAAGTGCAGAGTCTTGCCCATCTTTTGGATATGGGTGCCACCACTGCTTTATTCTAGTCTCATGGGACCACCCTTACCAAAGGATTCTGTTAAAGAACTGCTATGGGTACAGCTAATGCCTCAGAGACCTTCTTCAGGATGTGATGCTGGACACCATTAGATCCATGTGCCCTAGCTTCTTTCACTTCCCATGTAGTTTCCCCTTGCTTCTACATCTGACATTAGAACAGGAACATTTGTCCACCTACCTACTCAACTGAATAAACTATTTGAAACTACAAAAATGTGTTTATATTCTTTCTGCAGGAAGGGCATCATAGAGAGAGTCTCCTACATCTGCTAGCTAAACTGATTTTATCTAGACTAATCCTTTGTACTGTGTTTCTTCTACATAATAAGCATATCATTCCTCCTATCTTAATCCCCACTTTAAATTTCTATTTCTTTCTTTGTGACCTACTCACTTTATCCATCTCCTTTAAATAATTTGTACCTCTCTCTTATAACCAGGTTCTATGCCAGGATGTAGTATTCTTACCTCCACTCTCTTTGACTCATCACACAGCTATACAATGTCTCTATCTCCCTCTTCTAGTTTTAACTATTTACTCACCAATTAATGTTTGACACTCCTGATCTTTATTGTATTTATTTATTCCTAACATCTATTATGTAACCCTCCTTACTCATGTCTTATAAGTCAAATACAATGTCTGCTTGTAACATATATTGCACAGGAACTTTGTACAATGTCACCAGAGAAGGAATATCTATTTTATGTTTTTATAATTTCACTTATAAACAATTTCCTGTTTGTATCTAGACATCTTAAGAACTATCTTTGTAATGTATCTTTGTAAAAAAAATTGTTTTGTCATGAGTATCTTAATGTATCTGCTAGATATTTTCTACCTGGGCCTCTGCAGAAAGAGGGCTTTGCCAAGTCAGACTTTCCTGGTTAACAACAAAAGACAGATAGATCGATGGATATAAAGATAGAGAGATCGATAGGTAGATAGAGAGCGAGAGAGTGATGGATAGATAGATATATTGCCCTCATTTCCTCTTCTAAACAGCAATGCAAAATATTCAGTTAAAATTCTCATATGTTTTCTTGCCTATTTGTAATTTTCCCTTCCCAATCTAATTAATTTATTTTTCTAACAACTTTATTTCAGTCTTGCACATACCTTAAAAAAAATCTTGATCACCTTAATTCCCACTACCAGCCTCTTTTTTTATCTAACCTGTCCCTATTTACACAGTTTGTGAACATGTTTCTGGTTCTGAGCCAACTCGGTTGGCATAGATGGAAAAGGTCCAACTGTGCCATGGTGTAATAGTGTAGGAGAAGGTGACCATGGTGTAATAGTGTAGGAAAAGGTGACCAATGTTTGATTAGCATCTTGGACACCTTCTGGAACTGGCTGGGAGGAAGAGGAATGACAAGGCATTATCTGATCACCTTTTCCTGGGGGAGGATGTAGGGAGATTCTGAGGGCACTGATACTTCAGTAGCCCTGGTGATGATACTGTGGCCATGACAGAGTGCCATTGCTGTGGTAGCTGGGTGGGCTTAAGAGGAATGTGTAACCATGTAGGTGGGGACTTTATACTTGTGAATCCATCTGGGTGACATCATGCAACAAGTCAAGGAGAAGTAATGTTTAACAGAAAGAAAGCCTGAAATAAGCAACATATATGCCTTTTCTCTACCTCCTAAGCTACTACTTACATTCCCTTCCTGCTCAGCACTATGGCCACCATGTTGGGTCAAAGGGGGGTTGTACCAGAAAATGCTACTGTTTCTACTCCCTTTCCACCCCTTCAAGGTGGACTGTTCATGTGAGGTTAGAACCAGTTAAGTAAAGGAGGCAAGATGATATAAGTGGGGTTGCTTGGCAGCTGATGGGTAGCTGCAAGAAGAAAAAAATGTTTCAGTCTTTCACATAGCACTCCCAAGGATTCTTTCTGTTCCCAGTATGTCCCTTCCTTTTTCTTTATAATACATCTCACATCCTTAAAGAGTCATACCTGTTTGCCTCTTTCTCTTAGGTTTGCAACCCTGCTTAATCATTGCACCATATCCCCTGAATAGCCATGCTTATAATGCTCCACACCCCCTGCTTACCCATGTTTTTTTTATGACTAACTTAACTCTTCCATTTTCCTGCTATTACCCCCAAACCATATGCTCTGATGGACCAGTCCTGCTAGTTTCTCTGTGGCCAAAGGGAAACATGCTGTTGTACTGTCCCTATTGGTCATTGGAGTCCTAACCTGTAAAGCTTATACCTTATCTGTAGATCCTGTACCTTATCTTTCTTTCAGAAAATGACACTGTAGGTGCTGCTTTCTGGGATATGTCATTTTCTGTTCAAACTCTACAAGTTCTAACATGGTGTACTTATAAAAATTGTGGCAACCTCATTTGCCACCATTCTAATGCACAGAGGCTTGAATAATTTAGTTCAAGATGAAACCCCCACCACCACTCCCTGAACTTTATGGCCTTATTTATCCAAGATGGTCACCAGGGTCTTTATAAGCCTACCTGTGTTTGTGTTTTTCAGCTTTTCCTGGTTAGGGGTCACCACAGCGGAACTCCGGTCCGCTAATGATTGGCAGTAGATTTTTACGTGCTGGCTTGCCGGGCCTAACGCACAACCTTCAACAAAGGAACGCCCATTCATGCATGTCGCCACACAGAAGACACTCTAACTGAGAATCGAACGGGCAACGTCTAACTGTGAGGCGACAATGCTACCGCAGCACCACGACCGCTTATAAGCCTACCTGTGTAAGCCAGCCCAATTATGTCCCTATGGATCATGGACATTTATTAAGACGGCGTATGTTAGTTAGAAAATTTTTAGCAGTTATGTGGTGGGGTATGTTTGATTGGGCATTACTGTCTGTCTCTGTCTATCAGAGACATGAGGACCAGACCCCAGGGTGAATTTCTGATTTTCCATCAGTAGATTATATCACCCCAGATGGGACTCAAACACATAATCCCTGGTTTACGAGGCCAATGGGCCACCGAGACCTGATAAGCAGATAACACACACTGCTTAAATAAAATATGCAATTTATTTATTTCAAAGCAAATAAAATCAAAATGATTACTATTGCCTGCATCTACAGGTACTAGATGTTGTCTCAACTGTAAATAATAAAGCTTAGTTTCAGACCTCTGCAAGTTGCATGCTATTATTGATAGCAAACAATCTTACTAGCTGATACATTTGTTAAAAGTCCAAACAAATTTTGGAAGCTCATGATTAGCTTCTTCACCCTTGAAACAGCTCTACCATCCACACTTTCCTTAACTTACAGTGCAGTGGTTTGGGTTGTCACCTCACAGCAAGAGGTTCTCCTGTTCAATTCTTGGCTGGGGTGGCTTCTGTGTGGAGTCTGCATGTCCTTCCTGCATTCGTGTGTGTTTCCTCTTGGTGCTCTAGCTTCCTCCTATGTTACAAAAGACATGCATTTGGTGCATTTTTCCCTGGACCCCCACTGAAAATGTGCTCGTTCCAAGTCGGGCTTTCACAATAAACAAAGTGTTAAATAAATAAATAAATAAATAAGATTGCTAATCTCATTGCCAGACATTTTGTGACTCTGTGAAAAGTTTAACTAACAATACTGATATTACCTTTAGTTTTCCTTCTTAACATGTATTCACATTTACACTGAAAGCACTATCCTCCCCTTAAGTTTACAAATTCCTAAACAAACTAAGACATGGATCTGTTGTAGGTGATGGGTTTGCAGTACAATTCTTGAAGTTCTCAGCAAATTCGATACCTTACATCATGTTATGTCCATATTTGCAAATTGTTCCGTTAAGGTAGGGTGCATTCTTAGCATCTGAAAACAGGCTTTTACACTATGTACCTCTTCATAAAGTTGGCTGATTAACTGCAGTGGGCAACTATATGCCTATTGCCCTTCTATCCCGTTTCCTTCATCATTGTAAGTGTTTTCATTTAGAACTCCTCCAGTAGTTCAAAGCAGCCAAACAATGGCAATGCTGAAGATGCAGTAAATGTTGGCCTCTCAAAAACATTTCACACTGTATGCTATGCCAAATTCCTAGACATTTTCTTTAGTCTTCGTGTCTCTTGCAGTTTAGAAAAGATGGTTCTCTGACTATTGAGTGCAAGCTTAAGGTGAAACTCTTGTCGTTTTGCATACTTTGTTGAGGGTTTTCCTCAGGGTCGTATACCGGGCCACATCTGTTTTGCTATATTTGTTAATATTATGGTCAATAATTGCAGAAACTCACAGCTAACAGAGTAACACTGAAGAGTGAATGCATTTACAGAATAGTTTTCATACCCTTCAGGCCTACCTGTATGTTTCATGTTTGCACCCTTATTCAAGTAAGACAAAATGTATGCTGCTGTCACCTAAAGCATTTCACACCCATAATATTTTACCTCCTAGGCTTCCTCCAGATTAGGTTAAACAAGTTCTCATTATTATCACACTTAACCTATCATTAATAGAAGATGTTAAATCTACTAAACTTCTACAATGCATCCCAGTCAACCAGCTCAAATTCAATGCACTTACAGATTATGTAGTTGCTAAATTTTACCAAAAGCTTGGGAAGCTCTATGGGGTCAAATAATTTCTTGGTGACATCACTCATCAACCATCTTCATATTCCTGTCTTCTCCATTCTCTTATTTACTCGGTTCATCTCCTCACAGGACTGCAATCTTCCCTCCGTCATAAGTAATCTGAGCAATCATATAACCGAATAGCTCACTTTGCTACAGGTATTCCATTACAGTATCTAATAGCTGGCCTTGCTACAGCTATCCAATTACGGTATATCCTTACACAGTTTGAGATGGCTAGTATTTAGTCACCATCTTAGCCATGTCTAGCTATACTTCACCTATAAGCTACTTTATATAATAGACTGGCCGTGCATTATCTCAAGGAAACTTACTCGTAAAAGCTCAGAACATCATAAGGTAGGATAATCTGTGTCCCCAGATGTGAAAACAAGGACAATGACTGTAGGTACTTTGGTGGCATAGATAAATGAACAAATTATCTCATTCCTTGAGATACATCCAGTTTAAACAAGTATTCAAAAGCATAACATTTAATTTGCAATCTAATTAGATCTGCAATTCAGAGGGGGTTGCAGGCTTGCATAATAGTTAAGGTGCTTACCTCACCTTTGTCACTGCCTAGTTATTTGCTAAGCATGTAATAATCTGCAGGTGTTGGTGGTTGGCATAATGTTTAAGGTGTTTACCTTACAGGCACAAGGTACAGGGCTTCTTTTTCATGTTTGGGAAACATGACTATGCTTAAAAAGCCACCAGGGTCATTAACCTAGTAATCACCTATGAACTTAATTCAACTTGCCTATTCCTTCTCTCTCATATATTAATATGGGCAGCTAAGCCAGCTATGCATTCAGATTTTTCAACAGTCATTCGATTAACGTATCCTACCTCTTCCCTTCATTGTTCTATTTCACTGGGTTTATTATACCTTCTTCTGTCTTATCTTTTAGTACCAGCTTAGCTTTCAATGCTCCTTATTTCATTTCCTTGAACATGCACCAGACTTGCAATATAGTGTGCTCAATATGTTAACATAAATTGCTAAATGCAGCTTATTTATAACATTCTTAAATTTCATTTAATAGTTGTGCTTTACTATGGACAAGTTGTTCTGTAGCCTTAACTCATTGTGTTGGCATTGTTATAAGTCCTGTTTTGTTAGGTTGTTTGGTATTATTTGTTCATAGGGTTGTCTGCCTTTAAGATAAGCATTTAAATACTGAACTACTCAAATAATATCAACGGTTGATCCACTGTACTCACTCACTCATTCACTCACTTACTCATGTCCATGTACTCATTCTGAACCTAAATTGTGCACATCATATTTTCTGTCTATATGGAAACAAACTAATTATACAACTCCCCGCCATTAATATTCAAAAACGTGCATGCTGATTGGTCAGCGTGCAAGTTGTAAATCAGAGTTATAGTAATGGAAAAAGGTCTGGTCGCCCGGACTTTTTCCATTACTATAACTCTTTTTTCAAATTGTTTCGCTATGTTAAAGGAGTTTAACATAGCGAGACAGCTTTAAAAAAAGCAGCGGAGATTCTCCGTTGCTTTTTTTAAAGCTGTCTCGCTATGTTAAACCCATTTAACATAGCAAAACAGTTTGTAAAAAGCAATGGAGATCTTGCTTTCTCCGTTGCTTTTGCCCACAGTTCTGATGTACTGCATAGCCATACGCATGCGCAGTACATCAGAACTGCCGCAGAATACCAGACAGCTGCGGAAGGGCAGCAAGGAGGCATTATACAATACCATTATTTAAGAAAAGTAATTATTTTTTTTCTTAAATAATGTCATTGTATAATAGCAATAACCCACGCCTGGGTGTGGGTAATGCTGATTTATCCACGGTTGGCTTTGTTTGGTCACCGGGCTTCACTGTGACCAAACCACACCAACCGTGGGTAAATCCAGTATTACCCACACCCAGGCGTGGGTTATTGCTATATTCTTGCTGCATTCGTTCATTTTCTGTATACCAGAAGTTGTCATAGAACAACCTGTAGGTGCACTAAAAGAGGTCAGCAAAGAGGACAGCATTCAGTTTGAGACTTTTGCATTAACTGCACTTGAGCTTACATTCCTGAAGGCGATGAACAAGCATCAGAAAATATTTCACCCATGACCTGATGAAGCATTTGTATGTGAAAAAGTTTAATCTATACAAACAATAATGCTGAATACTCCCTTGGTGACTGGAGCTGTTTTATTTCGAGATTTGTTTTACATTTTTGGATTAAACCTGCTCATCTTTGTCTGCTGGATCTTGTGTGTGTGTGTGTGTGTGTGTGTCTGTGTGTGTGTGTGTGTGTGTGTGTGTGTGTGTGTGTGTGTTTCAGTGAACTTACACTGCTTGCCTAGCACAACTGACTAATGTGACATTTGGACTCAATTTCCAAACAGTTGTCACCATCCTGCAAGAACAGAAATTTGCTGTCAACAGTAGCAGTTTTCAGACATAAAGAGCAGGACACAGAGCTGGCATACCGTGTAAATGGCAGATGGATAACCGACAGACATTTCTTATCGACAACATCTATATTAAGGAAAGGGGGATAACAGCTAGAAATAGCAGACTTGACCAATGCTAGTTTTCTTCAATAGTCTAGTATCACACATAGGTAAAAGGACTTGCTGTAAGACCATGGCATATGCATGAACTGGTTAATAAA
Source organism: Protopterus annectens (assembly GCF_019279795.1). Lineage (NCBI taxonomy): Eukaryota > Metazoa > Chordata > Ceratodontiformes > Protopteridae > Protopterus > Protopterus annectens. The sequence goes on along the minus strand of NC_056747.1, from coordinate 387,963,669 downwards.
CATGTATATATACAAATACATCCATGGGTACATACTGCCACACCTACAATATATAATGACCTCTATATCTCCTATAAATTTATGCAACTTGGCTTTAAATGCTAATTGGGAAGGGTTCATTTACAACAGAAAATTTGGTTAAAAAGCTACTAGCAACAGATAGTAAATATTAAAAAGAATATTTTATAGAGCATAGATATTAAAGTGAATCTTTTATAGAGTCCAGTATCTCAGTGAAGATGATTATAGCTACAAACTGCTAAAAGTATTATCCTGTAGTCCTGGACTTGATTCTACCAGTTATTATTTACCTAGTATGTGAATTTTATTAAGTCACTTAATCAGACACTGCTCCTGGATTACCCCTGAAAATAAGCACTTGTTTCTAGTGGGTTTACGTGGTTAACAAATAAGCATGTTATACTTGTACCCCACCCACACACTCACAAATATATATATATATATATATATATATATATATATATAGGTTCACTTTATAATTCTGAAATACTGAAATCCCAAATTTCAGTATTTCGAAACCATAAAGTCGAACGTCCCAAATCCCAAAATTACAAAATCACGAACAGAAACACACCATACACCACACAACGCATACATCATCCAACCCATACCACAACAAACAAAACACACACAAACACAAAAACACAAACAAAGAAACCTACACTACATATAAGCAGGGGTGCAAGTCGCCCTGCACCCCCCACACACCCCCTTATATATACTAACTCCGAGATGGCACAGACACAGAAAGGAAGCTCACACCCACACATTCTATAGTCCCTCACACACACACACACACACACAAACATCACACATATACAAACACCAACACATCCAACACTTACACACCCATACTTTCACCTGCCTACCCTAACCCACATGTACAACTGACAAACACATTCACACACACTCAAACTTCCACACAAAACCCTTACAAAACACTCACTTACCTTAAATTACACCTAAATTCACACAAAACCACACACTATCCACTCACAACACTGCACGTAGCTTACTGTAAAGCCATAACCCTGAATTTGAGATATTCGGATTAGCAATTTTATAGGTTCAACTTTATAATTTCGAGATAATGAAATTCGGGATCAGTATTTCGAAATTATAAAGTGAACCCATGTATATTATATATATATATATATATATATATAGAGAGAGAGAGAGAGGGACATTAAGATGTTACATTTAAAGCCACACCTATAAGGTGCTATCTACTTAGATATCAAAAAACCTATGGAACTCACATCATTAATAGTGGCAATGGTGAGGAAATTATTAGTTGAATCTATTGGTTAGTATTTTGAACCCTACTTAACTTATTACTACTAGTTTTATGGGTACTTTTTTCCAGTACAGAGGTTGGGGATAGTAAACATTTACAAACCTCAGATTCTTCTTCCAGTAAAACTGTAAGAAGGAAACATAACAAGGTAGCCATGCTACAAAAGGACAGCCAAGTACATGCTTAGTAGCTCCCCTTAAATGTGATAGTGATATAAAGCTTAAAATGTATTATAATCAAATATCTTTCAACATACTTACGTTCCAATTATTTATTTTTAAACAAGTAAGGACTTTTTCGGGCATGACCCAGACCCCACAAAGCACACCCCAGCCTTCGTTGGACCTTTTGCACATCTGCTAAATGGGCAGCAGCAGCAACACTAGATCCAGGGATCTGAACTTTGAGATATAAACAGAACATGCTGGAGAGATAGATATGTGACTCAAAGGATCCCCATGCTCTGGAATAGGCTCCCCATCCATGTGAAGCAGAGTCCATCCCTAACATTATTAAATAGAACATTCTGGAGAGACATATATATGACTCAAAGGATCCCCATGCTCTGGAATAGGCTCCCCATCCATGTGAAGCAGAGTCCATCCCTAACATTATTTATATGTAGCCTTGACCACTGGATGGGAAATTGCAAATTTATCCCTGTGCTGGCACCAATGTCTCTTATAGACAGAGGCCAATAGTAAACATTCAGTAACTAACATTGGATAAGTAATCATAAATTCATCCCCAGGCTGCTCCCATGTCTCTTACAGACAGAGTTAGACAGAAAACTTTCTCTAACATACTTCCCACAAAACTTTTTAGCAACCTCCTAATAAATATACCCCTTTACACAAAGATATCCCTCCTAACATACACACTTAATTAAGATGCACATATTGCTAGAGGATGCAATTGGGTTGGGCTGTGTGGTTAGGCTTATAAAGGACCTGGTGGTCATTAGCCTAATATGAATTTATGAACATTGGTACTATATCAGGGGATGGTTCTGATCTATTTCTGATATAAATTAAATTGTCTGGCTAACAATATTACAATTGGGGCATAAATCACTCCTGTAATCTATTATATCAAGGGAAAGTAACTCAGACTGAATACCTTTGTATAGGATATTTGTTCAGTCATAAACTGAAATCTTTTATTCGATTAGCAGCTCACAACAGTACCAAGAGAATATCCAGCTGTTGTAGGAAAGCTAATAACCCCATAACAGCTCACTGTTTCAGCCATTCACCCCCATAACAGCTTATTGTTTCTGCCATTCTTTGATTGCAGTGTCACTATCTGTTTGCTTGTAGTAAAATACTTTGTTCAAATTGGAAGGGTGCAGATGCTCATAACTAAAGGAATTGATGGGCCAGGGCACGTGAGGTATCCTGAGAGACCAAAGAACTTGCCCTTGTTCTTGGTCTTACATCAGCTACTCAGAAGGGACCTCCTGCCTTGCAATCTGAGCCACAAAGGAAGCATTCTTCTTTGAAACACTAAAAGAATTAAATAGAACATGCTGCTTTAGCACTCAAACCATTCACTTCTCAGCCCGGCACTTGCTCAAAACTCATAGCAAGCACTAATAAACCTTAGCACTAGCCCCCCCCCCATACTGTAGAGAAGGACAAGGCTCTCTATTCGACCTTACCAGCCAATCAGTAAAACAGCTCACTGTACCTATCCAGGCATGTCCAAAGGGCAGTTTCAGGTGTGCTCTCCGGTCCAACTAGTGAATCTGGGCATTTTGAGGCAATGTTACAACTGCCTCATGTACACACACCATCTCCTCCTACCACCAAACACTAATACATGCGAGAGATGCAATTATACAGTCAAACTGGAGGCTAAGCTTTCTCAACCCATGACTGGACCAGACAGTCAAAAGGAGAAGGGAATTACTTGCATCACACCACCAGTCTCAAATAGACCTATGAAACCAGCACCAGCAAAAAATACACATAAATACACAAAAACTTACTCGGAGGCTCTAAATAAAAATCTGCAAAAGCAACAGAGACCTCCAAAGCAGACATCCAAGCAACCTCCACCCCCCAACACAAACCATGGAAAAACATAATTCACAAAACCAGTGTGCCACACAAACACAGCCCTTAAGGCAAAATAACATACTCAACACACTAGTAATAGGTGACTCTATAGTCAGGCACACTGATGTCCCACTCACTAGGCTGAACAAGGAGAAGGTTACTGTTAGCTGCCTGTTGGGTGCCAGGATCCGCCACATAACACAAGCACTCAGTTCACTCCAGAGCAAGTACAAATATGACTCTGTCATTGTCCATGTTGGTGTGAATGACCTGAGCCATACCTCCCTGGACTACATGAAAAGAGACATGGAAGAGCTCTCTGATCACGTAGCCCAGGCCGGTATGACCCTGACCCTGAGTAGCATCCTGCCCTCACCAAGAATGATGCCATGGTATAAAGTAAAAATGATCAATTTCAACAATTGGCTAAGCTTCTGGTGTCATTCAAAGGGGATTCAGTGTTTGTCAGCCTTGGATGACATGCTTGACAAGCCACGCTGCTTCGCTAGAGATGGCTTGCACCTGTCACCCTTATGCTTTCGAATACTGGTCAAGGCTCTTGCCACCCCCATAGTGCCTTTTTTAGGCAAGGCTCAAAAGACAAACCCACTGCCATAAATAGCACAAGTAACAAAAAACTGAGGGTAATGCTACTCAATGCCAGAAGTATAAAGAAGCTGTAAGGAACCACCACGATGCTGTAATTAAAAGTTTAATAGAAGCAAGCGCTTTCACGCACCTCTATGGCACGCTTCATCAATGCCAGAAGTCTAAACCTCAGAATGCATGCACTCGAGGCACTCCACAGTATGGAGAAAATCGATATATGTTCAGTAACAGAAACCTGGTTTAAGGCTCCAGGGAGCACCCCAGTACTACCAAACTACAATTCATACCATACATTTCACCCACAAAACCAGGACCGAAATACAAAAGGCAGGGGGCGTATCCATATTCATCAAGGATACCCACACCTCCAGGTTAGTGGCACAGCACGATGCTTCAGAGATCATCCACGTGCAACTAAAAATGGACAGAACTGCAATTCAAATTGTAGCTGGCTACATATCACCCAACATGTCCCAGGACCCCCATTCCACATTTTTGGAAACACTGGGAAACATAAAGGTCCTACCAAACACCCTGATATTGGATGATTTCAATTGCCAAAACATTAACTGGGAGAACTTCTCAAGTACTAACTCCTTTGCCCAACATTTCCTAGAATTTATAAACTCAAATGCCCTGGATCAACTGGTCAACACCCCCACCAGAGTTGACAACATATTGGACCTGGTCATCACCAACATGGGCAACTGATGTTCCACACCAAAGGTCATCCCCTTGCTGGTTAGATCTGACCATAAACTAATCATTCTGGATATCCACATTCCGTCCCACCCCCGGTCAAAGAAACCACTGTGAAAAACTTTTCAAAAGCAAACTTCACGTTACTTAAGACTGAGGTGAAAAGTTTCAAATCCCCCATGCTAAAGGATAACGCTGCCCAAGCTGCAAAATCCTTTACTAATGCACTCTACGGGCACCTACAAGCATGCTATCCCAAGCAAAACCAAGACTCACTCCTCCAAGAAAAGGAAACCAGTCTGGTGGACCTCTGCCATAAACAAGCTATACAATAGAAGGAGGAATCTAGTACAGAAAAGAGTAAAATCCCAAGAGGGGAAGACATCCCTGATCAGAATCAGCAAGAAACTACGATCCCTCATAAAATCATCCAAGGCTAGCTTCGAAAGAAAAATTGCCAAGGAGTCCAAAGATAACCACAAGGCATTCTTTAGCTATGTCAAGAATCTAAGTGGCAATTCCCAGATCTGCTCGGAGTTAGTGCAGAATGGCACAAAATACACTGAACCGAACGATATCACCAACATCATGGCAGACAGGTTCAGTGCAAACTTCACCCCCCCTTCTCACTCCCAAAAAGACCCATAACCATACCAGAAGAATATAGTGCCCCTGAAATCACAGACACTCAGGTTAAAACAGCCCTCTTCAAAGTCAAAAACACAGCATCAATGGGGCTGGATGGTGTCCCAGGCTGCGTTCTACATGAGCTCAAAGATGAACTAACCTCTCACCTAAACATGCTGTTCTGACTCAGCCTCCCCATAGGCTATGTGCCCATAGAGTGGTGCACAGCAACGGTTATTCCGCTCCACAAAGGTGGAGCCACAACAGACCCCATGAACTATCAACCTATAAAAGCCTGACTAGCTTGGTCTGCAAGGCTATGGAGCGCATCATCATGGATCTCACTAACAGAGACACTGGGAACCTTCAAACATTGGACCCTACCCAGTTTGGCTTTGTTAAGGGCAGATCATGCCTCCTAAACCTGGTGGAATTCTTTGAGACAGTTACCAAGGCTATAGATGAGGGAAAAATGGTCAACACAGCCTACCTAGACCTCTCAAAGGCCTTTGACACCATTCCCCATTCTGGTATTATAGACAAGTTCACCAGCCTGAACATAAACCCCTACATCATGAGATGGATTGCCAACTGGCTCATGGACAGAACCCAAATGGTACGAGTTGCAGGAGCTAGGTCAGACACTAAACCGGTTACAAGTGGCATTCCCCAGGGCTCAGCCCTAGGACCCCTCCTGTTCAGCATATACTTCTCAGAGGTACAGGCAAGCACAGGAGGACTATGGCTGACCAAATTCACAGACAACTGCAAACTAGGGGCTATAATTGACTTTCCAGCTCACACAGACATCCTCCAAAAGGGTTTCACTGAGACAGATGCCTGGTGTCAAAACCATGGCCTCAAGCTAAATGCCAAAAAGTGCATAGTCACCCCCTTTGGAAAAAATAAAGTACCCACAAATTACCACATAGGTGGTAGCCCCCTAAATACGGAAGACAAAATAAGGGATCTGGGGACCCAAGTAATCTCTCCTTTGATAATCACATTGCCCAAATGGTTAGAAAATCCTTCTACATGTCCCACCTAATCACAAAAGGGTTTGCATCCAGATCAAAAGAGGTCATTGTGCTCCTCTACACATCACTCATCAGACCCATCATAGAGTACAATGCCCCATTTGGAATGTACCTTACAAGACACCTGCAACAGCTGGAAAGACCACAGAAGTACTTCACCAAGAGGATCACTGGCCTCAAACAGATGCCCTATGCAGTTTGACTGAAGAAACTCCAGCTGTACTCAATTGCATTCTGCCTGCTCAGAGGTGATCTCTGCCTGACATACAAGGCCATGTCCAACCCAGAATTGATGGGCATGCTCCACCTAAATAAAACCATATCCCCTTGAGTCACATGCTCTAGGGATCTAAACCTCACCACAACAATAAATAGGACGTGCTGGAGGGATAGATTCCTGTCCCACAGACTTCCCATGCTCTGGAACAAGATTCCAATCTACATTAGACAGATCTCCTCACTAACACTCTTCAAGAGAAACCTTGATGAGTGGATGGGAAACAGGAAGTTTACCCTGGGGATCACTTCAGTGGCTCTGCTGGACAGAGGAACAGGGAACTAATCTAAAGGGGCGGCGAAAGACAGCACATTTTGGCTAGGCTTATAAATGCCTTTTGGCAGATAGCCTAGTACCTACCTATAAACCTATAAACATAGTGTGAGAAAGGTAAACATACATCTACAGACAGTTTTAAAATGTCTGCTAGCACCAGCAAGTAGGACTGATTCATTACCCAATGGCGCTCATGCCCTTGGAATAAGTCCCTAATCCCTGCAGAAAAGTGTTTGCAACTAAGCACCTTAAAAAAAGTAAGTAAATAAATGGGTATGCACAAGTCCCAAAATGGGACAACTCTGGTAAAGCTCCTTGAGAAACACTAGGCTGTAAGATTGGTATGGATGTATAAACCTATAAATTACAATATGCACTTTAGGTTATAAATAGAATTCATTTAGCATATTTAATTTCTAGTAACATTTAAATGTGCAGGGCCTATAGAGAAGCATTTTTCCTGTATGGGAGAAGTAGATAGTAAATAATTACAAATATAAGAAGATAGCTATTGTGTGGAGGAATCCTGATGGACAATGAACAGTAGGTCCTGTAAGTGCTTATTACATCTTTGTATATGGGGAATGAATGGGCCTATAGGATGGGCTTGGTGACTAATGCAGGACTAGGTTCACAAAAAGAAGTATTTATTGTATTATTTATTCATTGTAGCCTAGTCAGTAACAAGAATGATACACGGAGTACTTTATGCCCCTATGAGACACGGAAGTGTTGTTTGAGGTATGTTAATGGCAACTACTTCTTAAAAAAAAAAGAAAAAAAACTCAATAAAAACATCAATTCCCTCCTACTTTAAATGGTACATGTATACAAAACAGAAATCAGTACCATGAATGATATCACTGTAAAATATTAAATTAAATGCTTCATGAGAAGCTTTAATAACCATTGTTCAATGTTTTTATGATTTATAACATTACATTTTAGCAATATACCAATTTGGAACTGTGATGAAAATCAAATATTAGAGACAAGGGGATATTTAAATCCCGTTGATATAACAGCTGACTTGTTGCTAATTTACCATCAGTAATAAAAAACTATTTAATGGTATTGTGACTAAATGGGAAAATAAAAGGAAGTGAAAACATCTTGTTAATTAATGTAATGTAAGAGTCATTTAACTGCAAACTAAGTAAATGTGAACTCTTGGTAAGTTCAATTCATACACTAAGGTTTTAGCATGGGTTGTTAAAATAAATGAAACTGGTGGTAATTTCTTAAAAAATCAAGGTTGATGCATGTTTTCATATACAATCTAGGAAACAGTTTATCCAAACAAGAGCCCATCTCTGGGATGACTGATATATGTGTTTTTTTTAGCAGTTTGATAAACGTGCTTTCCAGATAATAGGTTTTAAAGTTCAAAATATCTAGGCAGGATTTCATTTTAATTTCTGCAAATTTAAGAAGAAATGTATGTTTTTTATAGTTTTAAACTAAAAACAAAGTGTTAGTGCATCAAAACATTTCCATCTGAATCCTTGCGATTATATTAATAAAATAATAATTCCTCAGGAAAAAATGATCAGATGATAATCATACAAAAATATTAAAACTTAACTTTGTATGTTAGAATCTGCTTTAAAAGTATCAAGAATATTGAAAAAATTGGATAAACAGAATACATCTTTGCCTTTTTTATGTTTAATTCACAAGTAATTAATCTGTATAAGATCAATATGAAGGCCATTTGACTGAGAAGAGCGAGTAAAATATTTCTCTACCCCTAAAAGCATCAGTGTTGTCCTTTCCAGTTGAGGACATGGAAATAAAATCCTTTATTACTTGTAAAAGAAGACTGAAAGCAGAGCAGCATTAGAAAAGTATATCATTACATTACCATCAAATAACATTGTATCATTGCAGTGATACTAAATTCTCCAATGTTAAGCATGCTTATATAAAAAAATGGTTCCACAGTGACATTGAAAAGATATTGAGAAAGCATGCATCCTTGATGGGTTCCAGCAGCAATTTTATGAGCTACTGAAGGTTCACCATTTATATAAAGACAAAATAAATCCAAAAAATCTAGTTATGTTATTATATGATGGAAGAAACCATAATTTATTCAACTGCTTAATGGAGAAGAAGATATGACAAATACTTTACATGCATCTAAAATGAAAATTATTTTCTTAGTATAACATTTATCTAGGTTGTAAGTTAAACTTTTAAGGGTTATATTATCATCTGTGTTTATCTTTATTTTGTAAACCCTGATTGATGCTCAACTGGAAGCAATTAACTTTATTTTTTTTTAAAATCCTTTTATTTTATTTATCGTATAGACAAACAATACAAACCACAGAATAAAATTGTACAAACATCAACAAAAACTATATACAACTATACATTGCCCAAAACAATAACAATAAATACAACAGATAATGAATTAAGGAGATATAATAAAAAATTGAGAAACGTTTCAGGTTAATAGACAATCAAAGAATACATTCCAAAAATTTTCAGAACAGAACTTGGGATTACCTTTATAAAAGAGATATTTTTGTGCCTTAATATGCCTAATTACCAATTCCTTTAGACCTTCCCATGTTAGTGCGGCTTGGCACTTCCAATGCAAAGAGATATAATATTTGATAAATATGACAATTGAAATCACCACCTTGAGCTGAGCTTTAGGAATATTATCAGGAGGGATTAGTAATAAAGCAAATTGCCAAGAAAGTGTTGATTTTTCGTATCCCATTTTCTCCAGAATCGCTTTAAGGGCACACCATAGTCTGTACACACATTTGCAACTCCAGAAAATGTGATATATATTGGCTACTTGATCCTTACAGAATGGACACAGAGACGACGAGTTGGGATGCATTTTATTAATAATAGCAGGTGTTAAATACGCATTGTTGGTGATGATGAGTTGTGTATAAAATAATTTTTTAAAAGGGATAAATTTAATACTAGATTTGAAAGCCTCTTTCATTTGTGTGGGAGTTATATTTGGGTCCTTATCTGACCAGAATTTAGAAAATACTGGCAAATTAGTAGATCTAATAGAGATTAAGAACTTGTAGACATTAGAAGTCATTTTCTTTTTTAGCAGAAGAAGTTTCCAAATAACCTTGGCAATTTCGATATTTTCTCTAGATAGGTCTGGATGATCAAAATATGGATTCAATAACTCAAAGATCTGTCTAGTTATTAAAGTATATTTATTGGATAGATTAAATGTTTGCCTGATCTCAGATAACTTCAGATGCTTGACTAAAAAGAAGTCTGCCATGCACTTATTCTTAATAAGGGGGAAATTGTCCAGATTTATATGTTACCACTTAGAGTTAAATTGGGATTTAGATGTAATGGTTGGAGGGAAATGAATGCTTGCAAAAGATTTAGAGAAGACAAAAGTTTATGAAATCTGATAACGTTATATTTGAGGCCATAAATGGTTTTATATTTGTCTAGACTAACTATGCTCAAGAAAGGTAAGGTGGATGGATTAAAGTTAAGGGATCTAGTATAATTGAAGTAGAGTAATACCCAGTTAGGGTGCCAGGCATACGAGGAATTAATATAATTTGCTATCTTAATAATTATACTACTTTGTATAATATCATAGTAAAGTTTGAAGCCAGGGAGAGAAATGCCACCCAAATCCTTCGGGTAAGTAAGTTTAGAGTACGAAATTCTCACCGATTTTGGAGACCAAATAAACTTAGAGAAGGTTGAGTGTAATTTATTGAAAAAGTATAAAGGGATAATCGTATTAGTTGAGTTAAAAATATACAAGAACCTGGGAAGGATATTCATTTTTATAATAGTTGTTCGTGCCAGAAAGGGAAGCTTAAGTTGAGACCATCTCTTTAAATCCCATTGCACCTCCTTCCAAAGAGAAGAAATGTTCTCCTGATACGAAATAGATTGATCAGTTGAGAAAGTTACCCCCAGGTAATGAAGATTTGAATTAACAGGAATAATATCAGAAGAAAAATTTAGGGGGTAAGGTGAAGTGATATTGACCGGAAAAATTTGAGATTTGTTTTTGTTAACCTTGTAATTGGCAAATTTAGAGAAGATATTAATGGATTTCATGATTTTCTCCAAGTCTGAATTTGGTAAAGAGAGGTAAATATTTAGATCATCCGCAAATGCCGAGAGGGGGATACTAGTTCTAAATAGCTTGGGGATGATCTGATGAGTTTTTTGTTTAATAAGAAGGAAGAGAGGCTCTATATATAGATTAAATAATAAAGGAGAGAGAGGGCAACCTTGTCTCGTACCGTTAATTATGTTAATCCTCTCAGATATAACATTATTAATGTGTAGTGTTGTATAGGCTTTGTGGTAAATGGTCTCAATAAATTTTGTGAATGAGGTAGGAATGTTAAATAGTGGTAGAATAGAGAGTAAAAATTTCATACTCATTCTATCGAAGGCCTTAGAAGCATCTATTGCTAGAGTGTACAGGGGGTATCTAGCTAAAGACGAGAAAGTTATCATAGCTTCCAAAGCTAGAGTATGATCCGAGGTCTGTCTTATTCGAATGAAGCCCGATTGTTCTTTAGAGACTATACTAAGTAGCAGTACTTTAAGTCTATTGGCAAAAATTTGGGCTAAGATCTTTAAGTCTACATTAATAATGGAGATGGGTCTAAAATTTTCCGGTTTGGTAGAGTCTGTTTTACCTTTAGGGATAAGAATAGTCTTAGATGCATTGAAATGAGGATCACTTATACCCTGATGGAGAATATGATTATAGATCAAATATAAAGCCTGTGAGATCTTGTTGGGATATAATTTGTAGAACTCTGCTGTGAACCCATCAGGACCCGGGGCCTTATTCAATTTTAGGTTATTGATCACATCCAGGACTTCCTGAGGAGTAATTTCTTTATCTAACAAGTGAAATTGATCCATACTTAGTTTTGGGAAAGATAATTCTTTAAGGGTATCATATAGCACAAAGAAGTCGATAGGGTCATTAGGTGAGCTGTAGAGCTCAGTGTAATATTTTTGAAAAATTTTTATGATATCCTGTGTATCATGGTAGAGTTTGTCTTGATAAGAAATTTGAGAGAAAATGTGTGATGGCTTATTCTGATTAATTAGTCTGGCCAAGAACCTAGACGGGCAATGAGCCCAATCGGAATACTTGGCCAGCATTTTGGTTTCATGAACAGATAAATTATCTGCCTGTAGAGATAAATAATCTTTCTGTAATTTAACTAACTGTGATTCTATTTCACTATCATATTTGATCTGCAGTTTGTTTTCCCATTCTGATATTTTCTTGCTCATTTCCGACTCCCTTTTAAGATATGGTTTCTTGAAGTAAGAGGCTTTATTTATCAGAGTGCCCCTAATTACCGCCTTTGTGAAGGCCCATAGTATATCTATAGGAATATCCTGCTCTTTTGATGCTTGTATAAATTGGTTTATGTTATCTTCTATAATCGAAGCTATTCCTTCTTTTTGAAGAAGAATAGGATTAAGTCTCCACCAGAATGGACTATTTCTACTGTTACTCCTCTGATTGCAATCTAGGGAGAGGGATAACTTTGAGTGGTCAGATAAATTTCTGTTATCAATATGTAGTTCTATTTGGTAGTTAGCCAGAACCGAAGAAAGAAGAAAGAAATAAATTCTGGACCAACTCTTATGACAGTTGGAGAAAAAAGTGAAGTCAACTCTATTAGTGGGGTTTCTGTGTGATATAAATGGGTCAAGCAAATTGAAATCTTCCTTGAGCTCAGCTAATACTGACACGGCAAGTTTATTATAATTTGTATTACCATTCGACCTATCTGTAGTGGGGTTCTGAACGGAGTTCCAATCTCCACCTATAATAAAATAGTGGTTGGGGAAGGAGGAGAGAATGTTATAAATAATCATATAGAAATTTTGTTGGTTAGCACAAGGAGAGTAGATATTCAAGAATACAATGGGCTTATCAATGTGGGATAGCTTGGTAGTAAATAAACACCATCTGCCGTCTTTGTCAGATTCACATTTAATAATATCAAAAGGGAATTTTTTCTTTATTATTATGGCAATCCCTGCACTGTTCGACTTAATTCCGGAGTCAATTATCTTTCTCACCCACGGCCTCTTTTTTTCGTGTTCCCATTGGCAGCTGAGCATATGTGTTTCCTGAACTAAAATTATATCAGCTTTTGATTTAAAGCACATGTGCATGAAGAGTCTTTTTGATCAGCTGTAATCCCTTAATATTCCAAGAATCACATATAATCATACAGCTACCTATTCAGTGGGGGATAATAAATGTGGTATGGAAGAATAAGAAGGAAGAAAAAGACATGGGAAATATATCGCATAACCCGAAACTTATAAACTTCTATTAGTAGAATATGGGCAAAAAACGCTAAAAAAAAGACCATTCCATCCTAGCAACCGAGCATAAACCCCTCTCCAAAGGCCCGGAAGGGAAAGGGATTTTAGGGAACTTTGATTTAAAAAACCCAACATAAGGGTAATGCAAAGAACCCCCCCTCACCTGAGGGAAGTATGGACCCCCAAAAGATCCCCTAATCACCCTTAGGTCTAGACCGCTTATCCTCCCCATCAGGGTTAGGATTTCGAACCCAGCTCAGCATTTAAGAATTTGAACTGTGAAACAAATAGTGCATAAACCATTCAAAAATAACAATTGCATAATTAAAAATGACACGTTAGTGAGACAAAATACTATTTCTCAAAAAGGCAATGAAAACAATCAGCTATGAGAGAAAAATGAGATTAGAACTATAGCGTAATCCAAATGTCTAAGACTGCAAAAGGACAATAAAGTATTTATACGAAACAGCAGCCTCATAGAGTGTCATGTCACAAGACATACCTTAAGCTTATAATCCCAAAAATTTCCCATTAGTATAAAAAGGGACCATATATGCACTGAGTGACTGATCTTGGGTCAGTTCGAGGTTAATCTAAACAGAGTATTCAGTGCTGAAAAAACAACAACGATGATAATGATTAATAGCTGGATAAAATGCCCCACTAAAAAGACCCCCATAAATGAACCAAGCATTACGTGACACCTAGCTATAAGGTACATAGTGAAAAAACATAAATGAGTGAGCATTCCTATAGAATATAAAATATATCAAGGCTGAGACCTTATCCAACCCAATCCCCCACTAGTACCTGTATAACTATTCTCAGCACACTAATAAATGTAAAAATATAGGAATGCACTAACATTAGCATCCAAATAAATAGGTACATTGTAAACTCCAAACTTAATGACGGCCTCCTCACCGAGTTTTCGGCATTACAGTTACTGCAAAAATTACAACCATAACTATTGGATGCTAGATCAAGGTTGGAATACAACAATAATATTAGGAGGTAATTCTACTGAAATCTTATTATATTAGATGAGAATAAAGTCTACAGAATGATATTCAAAACATTCCTATATCATAAACACTATAAGAAAACACTTATGGCTTTAACTACTTAAGAAAATGTATTTACAATACCTTCTACAATGTATTTAAACTAGTATGAAACCCAGGGACAGATTATGCAATGAATTAAAGAAGAATAAAACCGGTCTCAATAATAGAATTTAAGAATTAGGAAACCTTTTCCAAACAAGAAATTAAATGTTCTGTCTAGTTTGACATATCAACCAGCCGTAACACCTGACAAAATACTACAGAAAATATTTCAAAATGTAGTGCAACCTTGTTTCCTGCTTCACCTATTTAGCATAAAAGTACATACAAAAACAGTTGCCTTTACAATTCTTCATCAAACAATAAAAAAAGAAAATTAATTCTACAGTATTTGCTCAGAAAGTAAAAATAAAAATGAGTACATCTGTCATGACATTTCAGAGACCTCAAGCATTACAACACCTTTGAGTACTGATATGTAGACCTGTACACTTATATTACTCTATCATTTGGCAATGAACTAAAAACCTGATAGCTGTGACTCCATTATAAACTAATACATTGACTGAAAAATACAGATTAACAAGGTATTAAAGTATTAAACATTTCTTAATGTAGTATACTACTAGAAAAAAACTAACACTATACCATTTTAACATATCAGGAAAACTTCCCATACCACTACCAATAAATATGAAAGTCCCACACAGCGACCAGGAAGAATGTGTTCCATAACTTCCAAACCTTGCACAGACATGTCCAGCAGTAATCCATGCTCCCGACGACCATTTGAAGCCATTAAATAAAAACAAAAAAGGGAAAAAGCCTTAACAGTCTGCGTGCAGCTTGTTTTCGATGTAATTTAAAAGGGCAACCCCCACTCCATGCACAGAATACTGCTTGACTGCTTTCTGAGTGGAATCGCCGCTTTAAGAAATGAAAAAAGAAAGCAAACCTGCACAGCCAATCAGCGAAGGCGGACGACATGAAGTGACGCGTTTAGAGGTGATGATGAGCGCTAGCATGATGGGAAATGAAGTTCCCTGAAGTCCATCGACCACGCTGAAGCAGGCCTTCATCCTGGGAGTACAAAAATACCTGTTCTTGTCGTCGGGAGCATTAAAACACGGATCGGAGCACTACCATGCCTTGGAGACACAACGGAAATCAACCAAAACACACAGGTAAGATTAGGATAGCTTAACCAAGATCAGGACAAGCATTAAAAACTTTAGAAAACAGTACTTTGGCTTCTTTACTGTTTTTTGCTTCGTACTTTGAATCCTGGAAATTAAATATTAATGTGTTTGGGTATTTCATCTGGAATCTGATGCTTTTTTTGATGAGGAATCCACAGTAAGGTGCTAATTTTCTTCTTTCCAGTTTGATAGGGGCTGGTAAATCCAGAGAGAAAGTAATTTTAGTATCTCTCCAAGTAATAGATTTCTTAGATCTGGCTGAAAGTAAGATTGAGGCAGCATGCTGGTAGTTTAAAATCTTCACATAAACATTCCTGGGAAACTTATTTAATGAGTTGTCTGCAGCTTGTCTAAGGGCTCTGTGGGCTCTTTCTACTGATATTTGAGCAGTTAGAGCAGGATTCTCCAGTAAGAGGGAAAAAATCTCATTGATGCATTCTGGCAGAGAACTATGTGGGATGGATTCCGGTATTCCTCTTATGATGATGTTATTGCGTCTTGATCTTGCCTCAAGATCTAATATTTTGTCCTGTAGATCCTGAATAATAGAGCAATTGGAGTCAAAACTTTTTTGTAGTTGGTCAATTTATAGTTCATTGTTTGAGACTTTTAACTCAGTATCCGAGATTCTGGTTAACAATCTGTCCAGAGAGTCTCCGAAGGATTTAAATTGTATGGAGAAACTTTGAATAGCCTCTTGGATAGGCTGTAGAGCTATTTGTAACTCTTCCATGTTATTAGGGTCATTTTTATTTTTAGAAGAAGCAGAGTTCACTGATGGTTTAGACATGTCTTGTGTATGCTGTTGCTGTTTGCCTGTCCTGGCCCTTTTAGTATTAACTTCTTTTTCAGGAGAAGAGGTTGCAGAAAACTTCGCTTTTGTAGTTTGTAAGTCCATCAAATCAGATACATGAGACATACCAAGAATATGTAGTTATTTTTCCCAAGTAATCCAAGTACTTAAAAGCTGAAATATTTGTTGCAGGTGTAATTTGCAGCACTGAGACAAACTGCACTCCAGAAGCACATGTATGAGAGACAGCAGAAGGCCCGAACTAATCCAAGGTAATCTTCTATTTTTATACAAACAGAAGAAGCAATCCAAGTAAAATACTAAGGTAGAATGTTAACCTCCAATCAAAGGTACGATTTTTTTCCGGAATAAAGTTGTTTTCTTCACAAAATGTTGGATTAAAGATGCTGAGGTTGTGCAGAGCTGAGTTCCTACCCTGTTTACAGGACGGTAGCCATCTTGAACTCCTGGAAGCAATTAACTTTAAACTTATTAACAAGACGGTATTTTAACATCTGAGATAATTAATGATATTGATCTGTAACTTCTGAGCAATTTTTTGTTTGAATTTGTTTTCAGTATTAATGTCATTAGAAACTGGATTCAGACACTAATCATGCAACATATATTTACTGATAAATGTTTAATGGTTTAAGGAATGGTGACTTTTTTAAATATTTTATAAAATGATACACTATAGCCACAAAGGCTAGCTGTCTACCTAGCTTTAAATTATCTATAGCAGTTAACACTTTTTCAATATGTCTAGCCTTACCCAAATATTATTTTGCTGAATATGATATTGGTACAATTATAGATGGCAAGGCAGTCAGAAATATCACAATCAAATATGAAAGAATTTTTGCTGGAGTAAGTATTTCCATATGTCTTTCAATGCTCTTTAAGGGTCCATAAGACCCTGACTTTAGTCATGGAAGGTGTGAACCACACTTCTCATTTACTTACTTTTAAGATATTAGCCAGAATTCTGAAAGGAATTTATCTGGATCCAGCATATTTATTCAACATTTTGTTTTCAAATTGTGTATACTGGGATAACTGAATTAATGACAGTTTAGCTTGCATTTCCTTTGAGATGTTTTGTTTCCATTGATAGTGACTTATATTTTCTTTAATTTCATATTCAAGTGATGAACAACTATTTCCACTGCGTGAAGCTTACCCAAATCCTCAACATTTTGTTTTTCAAATTGTGTATATTAGGATGACTAAATTAATGACAGTTTAACCTGCAGTTCCTTTGAGACGTTTTGTTTCCATTGATAGGACTTATATTTTCTTTAATTTCATATTCAAGCGAACAACTTTTTCCACTGCTTGAAGATTACCCATATCAGCACTTTTAAACAAACCCATCTTATATCATATATTAATACCGGAGACCAGAAGAGTTGGATTGAAGGTATGGAAGATGTTGCTCTGCTGACCTCTGAATGCTATCTTTACACAGTAAGTTTAGATTAAACTGGTATTAATACCAGCATCTATTCTGTTTATTAATCTAATAGCAAAATTTATGGCAGAATGATCAGAAAAACCTCTTCCATCCATTCACATATCAGTAGTATGTCAAGAAATCTAAAAGTAATCAATTTATGCCTATTGACCATGCAATGCAAAATAGAATGCAAGACTTCTCTTTATAGGAATTTTGCCATAAGTATCACACAACTAGTAAGAATTTACAACTCATTTGAACAATATAGTCTCTGTACAAATACATACTAGCATAGTTGAAATTTTTTTTATCTGATTGGTAAAGGACCTTATGCAAAACCTCAGAAAATATTAAAACATAATTAGTATGATTACCTAATACACTGTTAAACTGGTGTACATAAGTGTTGTGTAGCAAGGTGTGTAGGGACAAAGTCCACTAAAATATGTTTGCTCATGTAAGGTAATAAACAAATACATATGTCTCTTCCATTAGTATCACTAAGAAGGTTATAGACTTGGATGTTGAACATTTTTTTTATTATTATCACCACACCCAACTATTTTCACTGTCCTCAGACGTATTGATGCACTCAACCCATTTGTAATAGTTTTCTGCAAATCACTAAACAGCATGTACAGTTTCTGAAACCCAGAACATGAGGCTCACATTTATATAACAGGTGCCAAAGAGATTTTTCTTTTTTTCTACAGTTTGGACACTATTACGGCTCCAACATATAAAGCAGTTAAGGACTTAATGTAAAAATTGTGCATAACAGGATTAACTAATTTATTTATTGTTTGCTTGCTTGCTTGTTTAACTGGGTTAGTAGACTTGTACAAGGCCCTGTTCAATCATAACACTGGTGAGAAGGCAGTCATGGCAAAACATGAGCATATCATATTAGAATAACACAACAGATGTGTAAGAAGCTATTTTTTTTACAGTAGATAACATATAAAGCAAACAATAGTTAACAAGGAAATAGCTACCTTATACATAAAAGTAAGAAGTAACAGAAATCTCTTCATGATTTTATAAGACAGGCAACTCAACAATTCACTTTAATCAATGTATTATAAATAAGGAAAAGGTGATAAAAGCAATCTTAGCACTTTTAATCTCAAACATTACAAAGATTGTATACTTTTACAAAGGAACACAAGGTGTGAGTTGCGCTTAAAGATTACATGAATCTTATTACAGTATTACAATTTAAGGTAAGGAAGACAGGCCAGTGTTTAACTGTGAAAGCTGACAACTAACAAAATCTGTTTTTTGTATATGTTTATTTTTTTTAATAGTACTTAAAACAGTTTTCTTGTTGTTTGGTCTTGTTTTACTGCAATGCTGTTTTTAATTATTTTGAGTTATAAAAATTGTGTTACAGCCATAAAGCAAACATTTTGGCTACATCCTTTCACTCCATAGGGTTAGCTCTCTGAAATATGAGGGGAGCTGAAACGCTACAAGTTACAATTGCTTTTAAGGATCTTTGGTTTTCTTCATTATAATCTTTTCACTGTTGTAATCTTTAGCCCAGTGATTCTTGAGTTCACTTTCCCATGTGTAAATTTGATTTTAGAAACTCCTGCACTCTTATCTCATCTGCTTCTAGTAATGAGTACTATGTCATCATATCCAGAAGTCCAGCCCCCCCACTTAAAATAATGAAACTTCATTTGCCCTTCATTTCATACCTTCCTCTACACTGATTCCACAGTGCAATACCTGCAGGTGTACCTTTAAACTTCCGACCTAGTTTCAAGTGCTGCCCTACAAAGGAATCATAAAAGGCAGCCCATGAGATGGAATATGGCAGATGAAGAGTAGACATCAAGAGGGATAACAGCACAATGAAAGGATGAGAAAGGGCTATATGTCAGCTTGGCACTCAGGTTTTATTAGATGAAGTGCCTCAAACACAGACCTGTGGCCATTCTATTCAATCATTAATATAATAATACTTCTGAAATACATGCAGTAAGATTACATGGTCAGTGAATATCCTAGTACAGTAGTGAGGCAACATCTTCTCATACAGCCTCTCAGAATTATTGTTGTGTTACGAAGGTTACTGGGGGGGTGAATATCATATTGCAAAAACAAGGCAAGGCAAAGCCTTCTCACATATTCATAGATATTCCAAGGCCACTAGGTTCCATGACCATTCTTGCCTTACCAGTACCCTCCCTTCAAGCAGCACTTTCTTTCTCCAGGAAGGCTGTACTGCTCATTCCTGGAATAAATTTGGGATACCAATCCAGTCATCTAGTTTATGTTTAAAGTACGATAGCTTAACATGCAGGGGAGTTTATTTCACAGGTTTGAGTGGCACTGGGTTATAAACATAGCCCTCCATCATGTTTTATTCATTATATTTATTTTTCTGCACACTTATTAGATTGCCATACCTGGGAGACATTTTATCCTATGGATGTTTTGAGAAGCAAGTTACCAGATTGTTGAGTATCATTTTTCCCCTTGTAAAACACTAAAATCAATCATTCAAGTAGAACAACACGCTGTTGGAGAAAGAACCTCCACTGCATTGGTATCAATTCACTGAGTCGATTGTCAGCTTTTTTGCTGGGGAACAGCCTTTTTTTCCTGAACTACCAACAGCCAGGTATGTGCCATATCACAAACACGCTATCAATAAAAGGTGGGTATTAGGGCTGGAGGATGGACTAAATTAACATTCAGTCAGCAAAAGACATGGCAACTGATAAACTAAAAATGTACTTAAAACAATGTCCTCCAAGAATGAATTATGCATCGGGAGTCAAACAACAAAGTTGTATTTACTAAAAACGTTTTTTGCAAACTGCTGTAATCTACATTTTTTTGTAAGTTGGTTTTAGAGGCAGATGCCCCTTTTCTTGTTCCAGAATACTTGAGTCTCAAAAGGTGCTATTATGTGTTTGCAGAAAGACCTATAAATTCACAGCTGCTGATATGCCATCCTCCACACAAACTGAATACACCAGAATTAATGTTTCCGGGACTGAATGGGTATTCTGCAGGAGTATGTTTATTACAAAAGTGCAGAGACAGCCAAATAGAACCTTTTTGTATCCCTCTGGGTTTTCCTAAACTCAAGGGCTACATAATGTCTTGTTCCCACCCCACTCTACCGCCCAAGCTGATCTACAGCATTCTCTACATATTTTTGCATAATTAACGGCATAGGAATAATGTTTTGCTAATTAATTTGGGCAGGCACAGCCGATTTGCATCTCAGAAGTTTTACACAAGAGAGTAAAAAATAATTTTGTTTATTAGTGAGAAACATCTGTGCCAACCAAGAAACGGTGTGCATATTCTTAAAAAATAAACTGTACTGGCAACTTAAACGAAAAATATTTCACTTTTCTATATTACTCTGTATTAAAGTGCCCAAATGTTTTATTACTTTCTAAAGAGTGTTCTGAGCCTTTTGCAGATGTATATATGTGCATATATTATCCAAGTAATTAGACAAAAAAGAAAAAAGTGAGTACTGTGCTCTGCTAAAGTATATCTAACAGAGCGTCTCGGCTATATAAGATGAATAAGTGAGGTATAATATTTTGGATAGCTGGGGCCAAATGCTTAAAGCTGAAATACCATTCCATCCAGAACTCTAGACCTGAAAAAGTACAAGAAAGCTACAGACCTTGTACAGTACACACCACACTACAGAGTATTAAGTTACAGCTGGCAGTCATCAGAAATGCATGTAATCTAACCAAAGACACTCCCTGGGATTCAACAACGCCTACACTAAGTGTACACCAAATGTAAACTGTTCTGAGTGAACAGACAACACAGACATAACTCAGAGCTTCTTTTTCCTAATTTTAGTTTTCCTACTGATATTCTTGCAGCTTTAAATATTGACAGGGAGTCATAAAAGGTACCACAAAGTGTAGACCACATGTACACGTAGTGTAATCTTTCTGAGTGACTAGAAAGCACAACAAATGTGATAAGAATGTTCTTGAATACATACTGTGTACAGTTAGTGTAGGTTTTATTGAATCTGGCCCATTGTAATTTTTACATATTAGTGATGTGGCACTGTGTCATTTCCATGTCCTACTGTCAGCTGTACAATGCTGTGCCAGTTACAGGCACTGTGCTGACTTGATGTACTGCAGGGAAGTTGTACTGATCAATGTTAGGTCGTACCATTATACCAGCCATATGATAGACACTGTGCTGTGATATGCTCTCTCTGCATACTGCTGAACAGATTACATGATGACATCACAAAAAGTTGTTAGTCTCATGGCTCCGACAGCTATGTGGCACTGTTTCAGATCTGTGGGATTGTGCCAGATCTTTGGCACTGTGTCACATCTGCAGCACTGTGCCAGATCTGTGGTACTGTATCAGATCTGTGGTAGTGTACTGGACATGCAGACTGGCATTCACATGCATGTCTTTAAACTTTTTTGTTCAGGAATTCTGGACAAAGTAAAAAATAATGGGGGACAAATACCCACAAACAGGGACAATATGACCTTAATTTAGTTAATAGGTTAATGGAATTACAGGTTTTGTTTCAACATCATTTTCTGAACAAAAAGAGGTATGAATGAAACTCTAATTCCTGCCTTTATTGACTGAAGATACTCTTTAGTGATTTACCAGAAAATGAAACTTTTTACAGGGGACAGGGCAAAAATATGAGATAAAACCAGAGATGTTCTGCAAAATTAGGGACAGCTAAGAGGTGTGGTTGCACAGTATCGTGAACCATCAGTTAATACATACGAGACCTGATACTGTTAAACCCTACTGTGGTGAGAAGGAGTGGTGGCAGGAGTTATTCAGGGGCATGTGTGTGCTGACAGCATTTTGGTTAACTGGGAAAAGGATTATTTTCAGCTTCCTTGAAGAAGGCTGTTAAAGGTTTATCAGTGCTGTTCATTTATGTTTGACATGTCTGGTCAGTGCAGCATGTGGCCAAATGTTTAGGTTGGTTAGTTGCCATTTTAGTTATGGTTTACTGCTGCAGTTGTACTATCATCAAGAGGTGAACAATTAGTGTGATGGCAACTTTTAAAATGGTTCTTTTATTTCCTTAAAATATGTAGGATACATACTTATAAATCAGCGGATCTACACAAAGGAACAATGTATGATAAATGTTTATCTTATGGTCTTGCACAACATATCTAATACCATTATAAGCACTGAACCTATAAACTGCTTTGTTATTTTGTTAATGGGTTAGTTAATCTTGATACTGGGTCCTTGGAAATCTCCTCAAAACTGACCACTCGGACCAATGCTACCACTTTTGGCAAAAGTGCTTTAAGAATGAAAAGAATCGAGATTGGTTGCATCCCAGTTAAATTAACTCACCAACTATAATGCTCAGCATTCCACATCCATAATCATTACTCCAGCAGTAAACATACACATGTGCATGGTGTGTGTGTGTATAGATCTATATTAAATTGTTGACTAAAGAAATAGTCGACATGCACAACATTGAACTAGAAACATCGAAACTCTGGAATACTGATGAACATAAAAAGTATAAAATATTTTTTGCAGGGGGCAAACCGTACTGTACACCTATCCCCTTGATAATTATAAATTCTAACTCTGAGATTGCACTACAGTGGGGAAAGGGCAAAACCACCTGTAAAAAAATGTTTTATACCTTGATATTCCACAGTTTCGATGTTTCTGGTTAGACAAATTAAGGCAGACCTGTGTGTG